>NW_015090880.1:3946341-3953437 GCF_001431845.1 Calidris pugnax
CGGCTGAGGGGGTGCGATCGGCCGCGGAGAGGGGTCCCTGCCCGGGCCGGGGTCGATGCGGTGCCCCGGTGCGGAGAAGGAGGCTCGTCCAGGTAAGGTGCGCTCGGTGCCCGCTCCTGCGGCGCTGCGCTCCACCTGATTGATTTCTACTAATTGCATTAGCGAGGCACCTCTCCCGCCTGCCTGCGCGGCGCGGAGCCGGTGCCCGGTTCCCCCCTGCCAGCCCCGTCCCCTGCCCGGTGCCCGGCGGCGCTCCCGGGGCTGGGGCAGCGCCCGGCGGCTGCGCTGGGGCGGAAAAACTGTTGGAAATCTCCGGGTTTGCATGTCTTTTTTTGTTTAATTTCTTCCCCCCCGCGAAAGATTTTAAGTGAATCTGGAGTTACTCAAGTTCTGTAGCTGTGCTTCTCTGCCTTGGCTTCTAATTAAGCGCTAATAATTGATTTGAAGAACGTGTGTGAGCTCGTTCTCCCCTCTCTCTGGTGCCGGTGGGAGTGCTGGCGTCTTGGTTTAAAAACATACCCCCCCACCGCTCCAGTGAAGGCTTTTGGAAAAGCTTTTTCTTTTTCCTCTGGAATAACGGCTTTTCTCTTTCTATATGTTGTTCGGGACCGTTCGGTTTCCGCTGAGATCTGGCAAAAGCAGAACTTTCCCGTTAGACGGGGGTTGGGAGGGGGGAGATGGAGCCGGGTGGGAAGTTTCGGTGGTACCCGGCTCCCGGTGTCGCCGGCGGTGACATGGTTGGGCACAGCCCGTGGCTCTGCTCTCCCCCTCTGCCTGTAGCTCTGCCACGGGCTCTGCAGGTTTCATCTGCTCTGCTCTTCCTCCTTTAACCAGCCATTCACCTTCTCTTCCCGAACTTCTTGATTTTTTTATTTATGGCTCATTGGGGATGAGCTGCTGATGTCCCCGGTATCACTATGTGACCTTGCTCGTAATTAAGTATGGTGCCTGGCTGTGATTAACCTAAATCCAAGCACCATTTTGTTTTATGCGTTGGAGAGAGATCGGTCCGTTCCTGATGTGAAATGATCCAGCAGTAGCCTTGGGTGCTGACTGGTTAGTCGTGATTACCTTCCTGATGACATTGACACACACAGAATCACTAGCATACTGATTTTTAGCTGTCCTTAAAAGTGCTTGTTTTACACAGGGGGAAATGATGTCAGTATTTTTATTATGAGTGCAGAAACATAAAAATAAAAATCAAGACCTCAAAAAGGACAAGCAAACTCTCTAAACTATTGACTGCGGTATTTTGCGAGAGAAACTTGAACAATAGCTCAAGCTGCATGCCGAGTTTGTTCAGTGATATAATTTTTTAATGTATACGGTTAGTTATGAGTGAACTATGAAAATTAATAATGGAAACGCTGAACTAACTTTCAAGCATTGAGAGTGTATTGCTGCTCTGTGTGGAATTATTCCAGAAAGTTATTTATTATGCAAGCGACTTTCCATAATAATCTGGCAGATGAATACGTGAAAACATTTTGAGGAAAATGGTTTAGTGAACATGTATAATTCTCACTAAAAATGCTGCTGACTTGATGTTGGGGCTGTGATTTAAAGGCACGTTGGTGCCCCGTGATTCTTCCCTGTGCTGGGAGTGCTGTCTCAGGCTCTTCCCTTGCTCATCAGGGCACCTGCAGGCTTTATAGTATTTTTACTTCTCTATTAATCTTGGCGTTACCTTGCACTGGGGATGAACTACAGGCTTTGAGCTGAAGCATCGATGATTCCTGGGTATGTAAAGTGGTAGGAGGTGCTGCTCAGGTCCGCCTTGTTGGAGCAGAAGGTCTGCACATTGGAAAAATCCTGTAGCAAATGCCAGTTCCAAAGTTGGCTCTGCAGTCAGTCACCTAATGAACAGAACGTTATGTAGGGGTTACTTAATGAATCCGCAATCTTTTATGCTGAGGGATGTAATAATACCAGATTTTTTGAGAAAGACGCTGTGGAGTGGTTGGCAAGACTTGGCCCTGCACATGACTCCTGTAGCTCTGGCAGTCCTTCAGCTCCGAGGCTGGTGACCTTAGTTAGCATTTCATGCAGAAATCCATGTGTGTCTCCAGCTGGCTGCACACTTTGCAAATCCCTGGGCTTGGGGACTTACGGATATGTGAATTATGGAGCTACCAAAACGCCTTGTTCTTTAAATTCCTGAAGAGCGTAACTAGGTAGTGGTGCTGTGTTTTTGTGGTGCTGTTCTTTAATGTTTGTATTGGAGTTCCCGCCCACAAATAAACATTTCCAACCACTGGTGTGGTTGTGAATGGCTTGGGTTTTGGTTTTGGGGTTTTTCTTCAGCTGTCTTTCGTTTACGTACCGCAACTTTATGTTCTTCGGGATTGTAATAGGGAATTTCTGTAAATGGGTTCAGTCTTTTCACTCTTCTTCCTGGAAGAGACTGATTCTTGCAAATGACATAAGCCAGTGGGTTTATATGAATGTAAGTGCTTATCAGGGTTTACTTTGATACTAGGAAATGCGGCTTAGCTGCAGTCTGCAAACGAGATTTTTTTCACTCCTTTGGAACAACTAAAGGCAAAGGTTGTGTGATGCTGCTGTCTGTGAGGAGCCAGCACCGATTGTAATAGGGAATTTCCGTAAATAGGTTCAGTCTTTTCACTCTTCTTCCTGGAAGAGACTGATTCTTGCAAATGACATAAGCCAGTGGGTTTATATGAATGTAAGTGCTTATCAGGGTTTACTTTGATACTAGGAAATGCGGCTTAGCTGCAGTCTGCAAACGAGATTTTTTTCACTCCTTTGGAACAACTAAAGGCAAAGGTTGTGTGATGCTGCTGTCTGTGAGGAGCCAGCACCTACAGAGTTATTAGAGTTGAGGAATGACCATGGCTGGTGGTGAGTATCCCTCTTCAGTATAAAGACATTGGATGACATGAGAAATAATTACAGTATGGGGCTTGATTTAGTAGAAAATGCAAGGAAAATGAGAACTGTTTTCATCTGTAGAGTTACTTTTTGTGTGCTAGAAAATGCAAGGAAAATGAGAATGAGAAGTGTTTTCATCTGTAGAGTTACTTTTTGTGTGTATTAGTTTTTGTCCTTCTGGGTGCTGACTTTGGCAGCCAGGTCTGTCTTGTTCTGATATCAAATATATAACCTTCTAGTTTGTGTTTGGGAACTAGTTAACACTAGATGATAGTCACCTTGAGATGCATGCGTTAAAGTTGAACGCCACTAACACTACAAGTGATGGGGAATGTCTTGTTCAGGGGACTGCTGCAGCAAACACATTGCTTAAGCTCATGTTGTACATGGGTGATGTCAGGATGGATTAAATGGCAAGTGTATTAGTTTTTGTCCTTCTGGGTGCTGACTTTGGCAGCCAGGTCTGTCTTGTTCTGATATCAAATATATAACCTTCTAGTTTGTGTTTGGGAACTAGTTAACACTAGATGATAGTCACCTTGAGATGCATGCGTTAAAGTTGAACGCCACTAACACTACAAGTGATGGGGAATGTCTTGTTCAGGGGACTGCTGTGACAAACACATTGTTTAAGCTCATGTTGTACGTGGGTGATGTCAGGATGGATTAAATGGCAAGATGCTTTGAAATCAACTTTTGTTTAAAGAAGTTTAGAGACTTATTATTTTGGTTCTTCAAGACTGTATGTAATACAGAAATGGTCTCTGGAAATGGAGGAGCAGAAGACTTGATTTGATGCTCATGCTCTGAAATGATTGCTCTGTTGCTGCTATTCTTAACAAAACGTATCTGCAGTGACAGTAAGTCCTTTCCCAGGTTTTCTTTTGGGAGTGTTAGGTTTTATTTTGGTTGGTGTTCCTCCCTCCCTCCCGCCTCCCCAGCTCAACAACTTAAATTTCCCTTAGAGACAGCCTCTTTCAGCCAAAACGGGGAAAGATCAGTTAGTGATTATCCCAATTAAAAGCAATTAAAATGCAGAAACATGAAGTTGATAGAGCTGCAGTCTTCTCTTATACTAACATCTCCACCTTTGATTTAATGAAGCTATTTAGAGTCGTAGCCCTAATGTCTCAATCTAGATTTGGATATCCATGTTTTATAGCACGTGGGGTAGGAGAATGCATTAGAGAAAGAAATTAAAAATAACCAGTGATACCTTGTAATGTGCCTTAACACAGGGAGGGATTAGGTAAGAGCTGCAGGTTTGCATAGACTGAGAAGTACTTTCCTATTCACAGGTGCTCAAAAGGCCACAGTTCTTTCCGTTCCTTGAGACAGATGAAAAACAGATCAAAGTTGATGGCCTTTTAAAAGAAAGTATATCCAGCAGGGTACTGTTTGGATAACAAAAATGGGAGCAGGGAGGAAAAAAAACACAAAACAAAAACCTTTGACTGCAGTCAACTTAAATTTACTATACCTAGGTGTTTTTTTTAGTGTCCTGTTTAATACAAAACAAAAGAGGAGTTAATACAGAATGAAGGGAAGCGGCAGGAGTTCAAAAAAATCTTATGAGTTCTCAGTCTTGTCCTTGGTTGAATGAAGAAAGGTGGTGGTGGCAGCTGGTGATGTAATGCAGATTGTTGGTCTGATTCTGTGTCAAGCTAAAACACGTACGTTGACATTTGGTCATCAATTAAAATGCAGCTCATAATGTATACAGCATTGGCTGTGTTTGAAAGAGCAGTTTTGTACTCTTAAAATTTCACCTTTTAAATGTAATAAAGTATAATATTATTCCTTAAAATCAATGATACTTTCATTTTGCATAGCTGATGTGGGAGTTTTTCCCCAACTGTAACTTTCAAGTAGATTTCTCTTCAAAAATATATCTGTTGATTGATATAAAATGAATAATTAACTGGCAAAGTTGCTGCATTTCCAGCTGGGCGAAAGAGGGCTCAGAGCTACTGAAGCTGTTCTCAGCCCTGAAGGATCACATCTGCAGCTGGCTTGGCCTCTCCTGGAGAAACTTGCCTAGTGAGAATGGATGATATTTGAAACCAGGACATGTATTTTAGTATTTTGTTAATCCTGATCGCATGCAGGAGAAACTTGCCTGTATTTGACTGTGAATCATGAAGCATTTAAAATACGTACTGCAGAGTTGCCCATATGGTGAGCCCCCAGAAAATGAGATGCAGCAACGTGGGCTGTAAAAGACTTGAGCAGAGATGACCAGGCTTGTCTGGGAGGTTCTTATTGATCACTCCGTTATTGGGTGATGAAAAATACAGGAATAAACCTCAACTATTATTTTTTTTTTCACCATGAGAGAGTTATACTGCAAACTCACACCCACTGCACCCAACTCAGGCAAGTGTTTCTTCTAACTGGTTTGCTCTGAGGTGCTCTCACAGCAATAGGTTAGACTGTGGGATTTTTTTGTTTTGTTTTTCTTAAAATATTGGAAATCGGCAAGTTGTTGTCAGAGAGACTAATTCTAGACAGTCAGCCTGACAGTTATGGTTATGAAGAGCATACTTTTGAAATTTAACAGTTGGCTGTTATGTCATTTTTTTCCCGGAGCTGTTATCTGCTTTATTTCTTGTGTCTGGAAGTCTTGTTGCTGAACCCAAACACTGAAGAAACACCCCCCCACCCCAAAAACAGCACGCTCCAAGCCAAAAAACAACCAACCAAACAAAAAAGGCTCATTCCTTCTGGTGCACTGCTGTGATGGGAAGAGGGTAGGTGTGAGGCTCTCTAATACGGTGCTTATTTAAATTTCTGACCTGCAGTTTGAGGGGGAAAAAACACATATTGTGATGAAAAGGAGTTAATAAGTGTGAGCATGAAGGAGCTTGTAAAAGCTCCTGTGCTCCACCTCCACCCAGGTGTGTGTCTGCTGGTGCCAGGTGTCTCTCTGCTCTTCTGATTGCAGCTTATTTGCAACAGGTGTCCAGAATGATTAAACTGGTCCAGCTGTTACAAATTAGCTCCTCCATACTGTGTTTAAAGGAAGAAAATTAAATAAAGCTTTTCTTCCCCCCCCACCCCATCCTAAGTCACCTGTGTAGCCTAGTGCTAGGGAGGCTGTGGAGGGAAGACCTGGAATGAGGTCTGGTGGACACAGCACAAGAGGCACCAGAGGCATCCAGTGTGTGTAGGTTTCACACTTACTACTATAGATCTATTCCTATATGCTGTTTCTTTGTTTTTGAGCTGTATGGTTGAGGAAGGATGCACTTGTACATTTAATTATAATGGAGACGTGAGGAATCTTGAATTTTGCTGTAGTTTTAAAACAGGAGTTTGAGCTTCCTTAAATCTATGGTTAAATCCAGATTACTTTGCCGTCTGCATTTTAACCCAAACAGTAATGGGCCACTCTGGTGTTGCTTGAAAAAAGTGCTTTTCTCCCTATTCCTGTTTCTTGTGCACTGTCTCTTTTTTTTTTTTTTAAAAATCATACTATTTCTCTAGCTCTGCTGAAATAACAGTGCCATGTTTGTAATTTGGGGAGTGTGTTTCAGCTCAATAGGCCTTGACAATTCTGAAGAGTGTTATCGCTCAACATATTTAGGTCTTTTATGAAATTTAAAATATAATAAATTACAGCTGTTTGTAGCTGTAAACCTCTCTTTGGAGTAAATTGGTGGGGAAAATCAACTGGTTTTCCACAATCTGACTTAATGTAAAGCATGGCCAGCATCCCTTTCGCTTGTACTGAGGTCAGGGCAATCATTTTTTGGTGTACTGCGCTACTTGACTACATAAGGAGCAATCCTGTCTAATCCAGTCCAGAGCAGGTCAGCAAATGATAAATTTTGTTTAGCTTGCAAGCATACTGATTTTCACAGTTCACTTACAGAAGAATCATGCATCTCTGCCTTTGAAGATGCTCCATTTGTTGAAGTCGGGTGTCTCTTGGCGTTCCCAGGAAAATATATGAGATGAAAAATGCTATTTTAATGTCATGTTATTGTGGAGATATTTTAAATGGAGAAATGGGGAAATCGGACTCATATGGTGGATGCAGAAACCATCATTTAATTTCTCAAATCAGATGTTATGATTTCATCCTGGTTTCTTGCGGCTTATTGCAGTTGTCTGGATGTCTGTCCTGCTGGTCAAGATAGTCTGTTTCTAAAAACATGAAAACAGGGTGGGGTTTTTTTTGTGTTTTTTTTTTTTTTTT
>NW_015090880.1:3953447-3987010 GCF_001431845.1 Calidris pugnax
TTTTTTTTGTTTTTTTTTTTTTTTTTGCCACTACCCAACCACTTCCTGGTGCTCTCACTTAGATGGGGAGGACAAGCATCAGGGTGACCTTGATGTTCATTAGATGCTGGAGCAGGTAGTAACCCTTGGTGGTCCTGGTCTTGTGGGTGCAGGACAGTAACGCTCCCCTGGGTGGTGGGACTGTGTGTTGGTAAAACATACATGTGCAGGATGATGTGCAGTTTTACATCAAAAACTCATGACTAAAATGTTAGCATTTTCTGTGATGACTTTTTTCCCCCCCCCGTATTTAAATGGTAACTTTTTTGGTGCTTTTGCTGCTGCAAGTGTAGTGCAGGTCGTTGTGTGTGCAAAGCTGAGTGGGAGGAAAGCTCTCTTCAGCATCCTTGGGTTATTTAACATCTCAGCCAAGCGTGTTGATGTAGGTTGTAAATGACAATAAAGAGAAAAGGCTGTATGTGCATGTATGTTTCACTAGAGTAATTTATAAACGGGAGTAGATGTTGATCACATTTCTGCTAGATCACTGCTTGACCACCAGTACCTCTTTCCCACTGAAATGCGTTATGCTCTGGGAACATGCTGCTGGACAGTTAAATAATAACAGTAGAATGTTTGTTTCACTTCTAAAAATAAATACTTGAAAGAAACCTAGCAGAGTGATCAAGAGCTATTGACATATGCACGATCACATACGTGCATGCACTTCAAGTCTTTCCCTTCCAATATTAAGATTAGTAGAAGAAGCTTTATGTTCTTGCCTTTAGTATTTCAAATCTCAGCATCCAAATGCTGTGGAAAATAGTGGGGAACGTTAACTGAGTCCTTCAAAAGTGTTAAGGAAAAATACATTTTTTTCTTTCAGGTTATTCTGTTGAGTTTTCTGTCTGCAGTTAAATATTTTGTAGCAGGAAATTGAATTGTTCATAGCAATAAGACAGACCAAAGAGTGTTTTTTAATAATTCTAAATAATTGCTGCAATCGATATACAATTTAAAACCAGCAGGACTTATAAATGTAATGGTATGAGTAGTGTAGGATAATTATTATATAGGTAATTATTGGATATTATTGAAATACTGCAGGTTTGAAGGTGGGATTTTTTTCCTGGCATTTCCACAGTTGTGGGGGAGAGCTGTGTTAAGTGAGGATCTTCCCTAACTCCCGTTGGCAGCAGTTGTCTCCTTGACCATATGTTTCTTTCTAGAAGCTTATGTTTAGCTGGTGAGGAGGGTTCTCTGGGCTGTGATGTAGGTCAAGCCCTGGATGATGCTTTGCAACGATGTCAGGAGGAAACCTCACTTCTGCAGGTGGGGCAGGATCTCGGGACTGTACTAAGAGCATTTCTCTCTTGCTGTAAAGCAATTAAATCCCATTGTACAGTTTCTTATTGTCGCTTATCTAGCAGAAAATAGGGCTTCCTTAAAACAGCCTCTATTAAAGAGGTCAAGTAGTATATTAACCATTAGCATTTGTTGAGGTGGTGGAACATGCTTTGGCTATTAAATCCCTCCATCCACTCCATGCCATCCCCTCTAAAATTCAGTCACTTTGAATACTAAAGGAGGTGATAGTTGCAGAGAAATCAGAAGTGTCTTAAAAGGAACAGCTGGTACTCTTTGTTTTTTCTCCTGCTGCCAACCATGGCTGGTGAGAAGGGCAAGTGAAGGGCATGGCCACAGAAGGGAGGCTGTTCCCGTGAAGGCAGCCCTTCGTTGCAGCCTTTTGACTGCCCTGAAGGTCCAGAATGATGTAAAAAGAGCCCGTTGCTGGTCCAGCATGGTGGTGGGATGCCCCATTCCAAGCCATGTGGTCAAGTCTACTTTAGTGGATCAGAGACTGGAGAGATGCAGCAGAGCTGAGTTCAGGCTGGAATCAGCCTTTATTTAACTTTTATGGGGTGTGTTGGGTTTTTTTGTTGTGGCTCATAAAATTTTTCTTACAGTGGAGTATGTGCTTGAATAATTGGTCGGCCACTGTTCCCATTTTGAATTACAAGGGCACGTTATTATAAATACTTGCCCTTGAAACATATGAACTTATTAAGCACTAAGAACTTCTCTGTCACGTTCATCTGTACTGGATTTAAGTTTCACTTCATTGGTCCTTACAGTGGAATTGTTAATGATATCAGTGGTTTCCTTTTAACCTTGAGATTTAAGAATATATTCCCTTAGAGTTATTAAAAGGCAATTGAAAACATTTGCATTGAAAACATTTGTGCCACGTCACAGGGGGATATATTTAAACACTGATTGATTGAAGTTGCAAGAAGAGAGTAGCCTTGTCACCTTTGGAAGTTTCCTGTTAAGTGGGCCCTAGTTTTGAGGATTGGTACTGGCTTCTGGACCATTCAGGTTTGTAGCTGGCTTTTTAGGAAAACTCCTAATGTTTTTGTACATGAATTGGCATTTGTTACACGCTAGTGCTGGCTCCAACTCTTCCCTTTCCATCTGTCCTAGTTTTTGCTTGTGTTGTCTAAATACATCAAGTGTGTTTTTTGACTGTACAGATAAATGTATGAAAATGAGTATCTGCTTTGGGGGGTCTGGGTGGAAAGGATTGGTTTTGTAACTTTCTCCCCTCTCTTTTGTATGAGGGTGCAGGTAAATATCTGAATTGAATCATCTGTTAGCATAATGGCTTCTAAAGTGTAATGGGTGTAATTTATTCAGGGTTTCTAAGTGCTTTCATGTAACTGTCTTTCTGATGAAGCTGAAGCCACAAGATATGGAGAACTGAAGCTTTTCCCCAGACCACAGATCAAGCCAGTAGGTGAACATTAATCTCAGACTATCGTTTCCAAACCGTCTTTCCTGTGCGTGGGTCTTACGGACAGGACACTGTATATAGGGGTTTAAATCAATGGCAAATGCTGCTGAGCAGTACCTCCAGAAAGTTCAGTGGAAGCCTCACTGGAGGGTGTTAGTAGTTAAGTTGATCAACTTGCAGCAGAGGAAAAGAAATCAACAGCCAAGTTGATTCCTGACTCTTAATTTGGCATTTTTCATGTTTGTTCTCCCATTTGTGAGCAGAAACACTTGCCTCAGTAACTAATGTGAGGATTAACTGATAGATAAAAGATTATGTTTTATGGAAGCTCTGCTGACAGTCATGCAGAACCTGATCCATGTCCTAGGTTGTGTCATTCCTTGTATTGTCTTCTGTGGCCAACGTCTTTTTAGTTTATGCAATTGGAAAACTCCAGAAGTTAAAGGTGATGACTCGGATATTTTGGGATCTCCAGGGAGACAATTTGCAAAGTATCCCAGTCCAGCTCTTCCGGTAGATGTGTGTTGAATGGAGAGGGTGTGATTTGGGGTATGATTGAGGTAATATTTGCTATTCCCTGAAAATGAGCTCCTGAATATTAACTTGAGTGTAACTGCTGGAGTGGGAGGGAGTACCAGTGGTGGCACTGGGGGAGAAAACTGTGTCACTGTGTTTATGGATGAAATGAATGCTTAAAAGATGATGCAAATGAGCAAATATGAAGAACTAAATGCTTAGAATCCCTTTAAATGTTGAGTGCTGAAATATGCAGAAATGTTGGCAGTGTGCAAATTGGCTGTATAGGCTTGGTAAATGTTTATCTTGTGGTCTGTGTAATGCTACTTATGAAAATCGCTTCAAACACATTAAGACCTCCTACAAAGATGACTGTGAATTTTTAACCCTTTTAGAAGAATTCACATGTAGCTCACAAACTTTGTGAAGAGCTGTTCTGGTTGTTTTTTCATCTCTGCAAAGAGGAAGACTTGGAGAGGTGAAGGAAGGCAACGATGATCCATGGTGTAGTCAGGGGTGCTGTAAGTTCCTGAGGTTTGCTGGCCTTGTCACCCATCCTGACTACATGGGGGGAAATGTGTTAATTACTTCTGTGATTATGAGTTGGTATCTGTAGATAGAATAGGGACCACTGCAGCACTTCATTTTAGTGCCCACTCTTCTTACCCTCTTATTCTCTGGCAGGACATCTGTGCTTCCCTGCAAATGGAGGAGGAGTTGAAGGGTGGACATGGTCTTGGCTCTTTGGTCTCCCCTGGTGGAGAGGTACAACACAAAGCTAAGCCTCTCTGCTGAACCATCTGCTGGGATTTTTCTTTTTTTCCTTTTTTTTTTTTTTTTTTTTTTTTTTGATGAAGCCTGAGAACATTAAAACAAAAGACGTGTTTGATTCTTCACTGGAAGTGAATTGATTTCTTTGTTTTATCTGTTCTTCAACCTGATTTAAAACAGACAAACTCAAACAACTTTAACAGGGAGAGGTTTTATGTTTACTAGCCATATGGCACGCTGGCTTTTTAATGTATCAGTTTTTATCTCTCACATTTTATCTTTAGGATTTTTCTTACCTCTTTTGCCATTAAATTCTGCAGCAAGCTGCTGAGGTCAGGAGGTTGCAGATGATGCTGCAATATTAAAAAGGGGAGGGGGGAGAGTTTACAGTAGAAATGAGAATTGCACCTAAAAATTTGCAAAATCCATTAGTTGAGGCTGAGTTGTGGTGGAAAATAAGCATTGCCACAAGTGTGTCGGAGTTTTTCCCCACTTCCAAGCGATGCACAAGAAATAAGTTTTAAAGTCTCCTTTACGTCCAGTCATTGGTTTACAGGATAAAAAGCAAAGCTAAAGCTTGCAGAAGAGAAGGAAGGTAAACAAAAATCATTTAGGTGCCAGGAAGGAAGGAAATCTGGTTAAGAGTAGAGGTAATTTAAATAAATTGTTTAATCCCTTCTAGGTTTGAAAGATTTGGGGATGATGAGTAAAAAGTTAGAGGTGCCTAAGTGACTTAGCTGTCTCCAAGCTATAATCCTTAAGTTAAGGGAGACATACGGAGGATCAAGTCACCTATCCCCCTAATAAAACTTTAATTTAGCCTGCATCAGCTCTTTGCATTTGTTCATTGCAGGTCTGACAAATGGCTGTGCTGGCATCACCTAAGGAGGGAATAAATAGGTGCCAGTACAGGCTAAATCAGCATTGCTGCTGAAAAAGCATCTGTGTTGCTGAACCCTCAAATTTCAAAGTGATTAATTCTCTTTGGGGGGAAAACCAGAACTCAGGTTCCCAAGGTTTGTAGTCCTTCATGTGAGGTCTCCAGCTGTGCAGTCCCTGGCATCTGTTGGAGGGTTTAAGTGTATGTTTTTAGCAACACGCACTGCCTCCGGATAGATTTATTGATTCTACAGAGATGTTCTAGGTATTCATTAGGTTTGTGGGCACGTTATTAGTGGTGTACGAAAAGCCTCTATTTGTATACTGAGCTCCTTCCACCGGCGAAAAATACAGTTTTCTTGTTTGTTGTAGACTAAAGATCTTATTGTTGGATGAGAGTTTACCTGGACCTGTGCTTGGACGGGTGCTGGAGCCTGCAGAAGCTGTGGAGCCCTGTGCCACAGTGTGTAGCTCTGATGAGCTCTGTTGCCCTCATCGCCCGGCTGTAATGGAAGTGTGCTTAAATGTCTGCCTTCTTGACAAGATAAAGGGCAGCGGCTGCTCATGTGTAAAGCTTCTCCCATTCTTGGACGTTTACTTGTTTGTCTGTTTTCTACTCTTGACTAAGCAAGAGTTTGCTTTTGTCCAAGAAGTAGCCAAATTAATGTAAGCCGGAGTTATTTTTCCTCTTCTCCCTCCCTGCGTTTGAGGGTCTGCCTTCTCGCAGAGCGCGGTTCCTCTTGTCTCACATCTCTCCTGTTCTGAAAATTCTGTTGACATTGTAGTGGAAAAGGCAATGAAGCCTTACAGAGAACCAGCAAATGATTTGTAGAATCAAATACAATTACCGAAGCAGTTGCATATATACAGTAGTCTTTCCTTTTGTATGTTTAGCTTAATCTATTTATAGATCTTGCAGTTTATCAATTTCTCGCTATAATTATTGTAACCGTTGGACTTCGAGTCTCATGTTGACTATCTTTGCTATTGTATTGCTAGAGAAAATAAAAATCTGTATGGCTCTGCTAAAGAGCTGTGTTTCTTATGCTTTAAAAGCTGCAGTTTAGTCAGTCTACTCCAGCGTCTTTTTTCCTTGATAAGCTTAAAATGCAAACAGAAGTGTTGTTCCATCTAACCATGCTATTCTTCTGTGACTGTACATGAAGAACAAGTAGGGTTTCCTCCCCTTCTCTCCGTTGGAGAATAACGAAGGATTTGGGGTTTTGCTTTGCACTTTGTTTCATATGAAGTTCTTCCCTGCCACATAACTGTGGTTCACACACTGAAATCCACATACTAGAAAGTTCCAATATTTCATCAGGTGCACTTGTAGACCAGAAAGCCCTTCTGCAGATCTGTCTTCTTACAAAACAGCTGAAATAAGAAACACACCATCCACTTCAAAAGCACAGCTCCCAGGTGCCCCTGGTTAGACAGGGGAGTGGTCCCAGCCTCTCCAAGAACTGGCCCCTTTGTGTCCACCATGGTGAGTCCTGTGCCCTGACCTGGTGTTTTGACACCACTGTTGTGTTTCCTCTGGAAGTGGCAACCGTGGCATTTGGTGCCTCTCCATAAGGTACTGGGATCCAGAAAAGAATCATGGACTTCTCTCAACTTTTTCCATGTTTTCTTCAAGAGCTTTGAAGAGGAGTGTATTGTCTCTTTCATGTTCGTTATCCATTCAAGGCTCAGCTTTGATGCACCTTAATCAAGACTGGTTGTAAGACTTTAAGATTCTGACCTTGTCTGTATCATGTCCCAAGAAGATTCTTGACTAGATCCATTGTGGGTTGATCGGTTTCTTTTCAGATGAAAAATCCTAACAATTTATCCCAAGTCTGTTTTCTGGCTGGAACAACTGCAGTACTTTTACTCGTTTCTACAAGTGTTTCTGATGATTGCGAAGCAGCTTCTTCGTAGTCAGGCTCCCCTTAGAAACAATCTCCTGCTCATGATGCCAAAGCTCGAAAGCTGGGTTTACTGTGCAGATGTTCTGTGTCATGCAAGAGAAACATCAAGGAAAACATGTATGGCACTTGCCTCCTCCACTAAAGCATTCCCAGCTTTTAGGGGGTGGGTGGAGTTTTTTTGAGGGAGGTTGGGTTTTTTTTTTGGCTTTTTGCATTGGTAAGAGGGCAGAATGACAGTACTCGAGAGGCATCTGTCCCAAGTGTAACTTAACTTGAGAACTGATTTGATATCACTTGCTGAATGTACTCCAGAATTACAAAAGTTGCATAAGCTCCTTATCTGAAGTTAAGCAGCTTAAGGAAGTTGCAAAGCTCCACCACCTCGTGCTTCCTGCTGTTAAGCTATTTTAACATACAATCTTCTCTTCCCCAGCATCTGAACATCCTAATGTTAGAGATTTCGATAACTTGCGTAGTTAACTGCTCATGCCTGTGTGTTATCCTGAGAGAACAAAAAGCTCCCAGACATTTCACATAGTTGTGATTAAAAAAAAAAAAAAAAAATATTAAAAAAAAAAATTAGTAAAACATGTGAAACTGATAGAAAGCAGTAATAAGGTTTGTTGAGATTAAACCTGAGGTTTTCTCCAGCCTGCTTTGGTTCTGAGCTGGACTCTCAATCACTTAATGCGGAGTAGGCATGAGTTCTGGTCTGAGTCATTTGATCCCCTTAAACTCCTCATCAGATGTCTGTGCCTTTCTGGGAACTTCAGATACTGTCATGGTAGAAGTTTCCAGCTGCTCCCTGAAGCTTTCTACACTGTACTGTGTAAAGAATTGCGTGTAAACCTCAAACATATACATCACTAATATCACAGACTTACTTTTGTGTCCAAGGATGCTCTCTTTCCAGCAGATAGCAGTCTACAGTGACATTTTTAACTGAACCAGGCTTGGGATTTTTAGTTGATGCATACAGCATTGTCCAGAAGGGTAAAATCACATTTTTCTCTGCAGGTATCTTAGCAAAATAAGCAGAAGAAAATAATCTCTGTTATCCTTGTGGCCCTTTACAATACTGTGACAAAGGGAATCTTCTCCCAGACCTTGTTTCTCTCCAGTAGGGAAGGAAGGATCAGCATTTCCATCATATTTTCAGAAGAAGCACTGCAGACAGTTAATTGTCTGCAATTCTAACTTAAATTTCCTTGAATTCTAAATTTGTAAGGATCCACATTTTTCCTTTCTGAAAGACTCAGCAACTTGTCCAATAAGCCTAATTAAGGTGGTAATGAACATATCATTCTCAGGTTAATTTATCTGTATACTTCCTGGGAAGTAGCATTACAGAGTGATTTGAATTAGCTAAATGTGAAAGGAAGTTGTCTGAGGTACAACATGTATTGCAAGTGTATTTTTTTATTTGCATAAAAAGAATTTTAATATTGCAATGATGGACACACATTCACACTTTATATATGTTGAGTTGGACCAGATGATCTCTAGAGGTCCCTTCCAACTCTGACAATTCTGTGATTCCATGATATGTTAAATTTGATGAATTGCATAACGAACTAATGGAAATATGACGTGTTACGCTGAAATGAGGGGTAGGAAAAAGTGCTAGTGTGTATTGTGTGTTTTTCCTTATCTTTTTGTCCCTAATTAGGTCATGTTTTGCTTTGGCAGCAGAAATTACCACGAATATCTTCCCAGTCATCTTAGAACTGTCTTTTGCCATCACTCACTATTGAAGTCTCAGGGTTACTGTGCAAAGTCACACCTGATATTTGGGTGAATATTCGGAGGAAATAGTCAACCACAGTTACCTGGAGGAGGCTGTGAAAAACCCAACGTGGTCCGTGTCTTGGCAGAGCTGGTTCCTCCCCCTGCCTCCAGCAGCTACAAACCACGTCCTGCAGCGCTGGCTCCAGCCCGTTTATTTTATAAATGCAGGCAACTGTAATTCTGGGCGTGCTTGTTATTTGTGTTATTTATCCAGTTCCCTTGTGAAACCCCCTAAGTCCTCAGTGATGTATTATTCTGATACATTCCAGAAGTTTTCTCTGCATTGTGTGGAGAACTTCTGAAAAATAGAATCCTTCTTTGTTTCACTGGGATATATTTTACATACCTTAGACTTTTCTAACTAAAAGAGGCTGGTATTTCTAGAAACAAAACCCCAGCAAGGCTTTATCATCAGTTGACAAAGTTCTATTGTGGTATTCTTCCTTTCCACTAAATTAAATATATGTAGATCCAATTAATATTACAGGCATGTGAAAGAAGTCTTGAAAGCCCCCTTTAACATTAGGCTTTGAAAAATCCTGCTTCCTGGAGTCTTTGTGTGTGGTCAGATGAATTTAATGGTCTTGTTGGTTAAAAAAAAAAAGGGTTTCAAAAGCCTTTGTAGAATTAAAATTGCTTTTTATGACTTGCACATATGCATTGTAGGCAGAGCTTCAAGTACTCCTGTACAAGGTTCTTTTTAGATGAGTCTGTGCTTTGTGTTTTTGTTCTAATACCACTTAAAGATCATCGTATATGTGGCTTTAATGCTGTGTTTCAGCCTAAGTTCCCATTTTCACCTCCCCTCTCCCGTACAATAAAGGATGCAGAAGTGTCACAAATATTTTAGTAATTGCAGAGTCTTTCATGCCAAGTGTCATAAATCTGACTATTCAAATTCCACATTCAGCTCAGAACAACCTCTCTCTCTGAAGACGAGTAAGAACCCATCTGATATATGTGTTGAGGGACACACGTGCCCATTCTTCATAGAGGATCTTCCCTCTTGATGAGGGTAACTCCAGAAAAACGTAATGAAGAAAGTCTCGATTTCTGTGGGAACATTTGGATAGTGCTAAGGGATGCTCCCCAAGCTCTTAAAGGATTAGGAAAAAATATTAGGTAGGACTGTCCAGGAGCCTTTGACTGTGCCACAGGAAAATACAAACCCAGTGAAAGATGGAAGTTGTGTAGTGTGTCTCTGCTGTAGCTGCTCAAAAAGGGTTTCTGTTGTCTTCTGGCCTCTTCCTTCCTTTCCTGGCTCAAAATACAGGTATGTTGTTAAACTGTATAAACAGTTTCCACTTGGTGCTTTAAAGGAGAGGTGGCTGTGAATCTTGCTAAAGGCAGTAAAGCAGCTTGGCTGCTTGTAAGCTACTGGAGAAGGGCTGAGCTTTCTGGTTCAGTGGGTTTATTGGTTCTTAAAGAATTATGAATTTATTTAGTTTGAGGTCATTTCTGGAGAAGTGTTTCCTCTTGGTCTGCAGCACATGATTAATTGTGGGAGCAACACCAAGTGCACTAAGACGTGAAGTGAGCCTTGGGGATCCAAAAGAAAAACAGCATCTTCTGGGGTCTGGGACTTGTTGCTCTTTCCTGTTAGACACAGCAGAAAAGAACTATTCTTCTCTGAAGAAGAGGTAAAGTGGTATGTGGGAAGTAAAGGTTTTTGGTTAGTAGAGCTCCTGAATCTGTATTTCAAACTTGCTTTGGTGCCATGAATGATTTCAGAACAAAATTACAATTAGGATGAAATAAAAATCCTGAACCTCAAAAATTAAATGTGGGATTGTTTCTGCATCCCCCCTACTGCCACAAGCTCCATGTGCTGTCTCTCAATATGACTCTATGCAGGTTTGTTTTCCTGCCAGGGCATTTTGTATCAAGGTACTCTTATTACTTTACAAAGTATTTACAATTAACCTCCTTCCCCATCTTCTTTTCCTTCCATGGTTTTTGAACCTTTGTCAGGCAGAGATTTCCTAATTGGAATTTAGTTCCTAAGTCAAGAAATTGACTTTTCAGTACTTTAGATATTCTTGGGTTCACGCCACTGAATGTTATCTCATTGTAGCTCTGTTCCTTCCAGTTCTGTTCTGTTTATGTTTTTGGTTTTTTTTTTTAACCAAAGCTATCAAATTTATTCAGCAAAGCCAATGTAGTCTTTATCACATCTAACCTTCTACTGATACTTAAAGAGATCTTGCTAAGTAATTTAAACACTGCTTTTTGTCAAGCCCTTTTTTTTTTCTTTAGCCTGAAAATGAGGCCTCATTATGTGGGAAGGATAAATAAGCCTAGTACTTTCTTTACTGTTTTTCGTGGCCACAGATCACCTGTGGTTGCATGCATTAATTTTGGGATACTAAAAGAGGAATATTAGGGTGTATCAATGGAAGTATCAGTTAAAATTTAACCTCTACTAATCTGTTTTTTTTCAAATTATGGTTTTATGCTAAGACTTAGTTTCCTGTCTGGAGACATGAGTAACAAGGATACTTAAATATTTATAATCTCTAAACTATGCCAAACTGAGATTACCTGCTGTCGTTTCATTGTTCATCATGTTTTCTCCTTCTCCCCCTTCACTTTCCATCGTAGGGATCTGGGTACTGTCTTCTTACAATGGCGAGTTAATGAAGCAAATGTGTATCTAAACTAATGCTGGAATTAATTTTGCAGTAATGAAGTGGAGCAGGGGTGTGGGGGGTGAAACAGAAAATGAGTGGGAGTGTTACGGTAAAACAAAAATAATAATTAAAAAAAAGTATCTTAATAGTAACTATAAAATGGTTCGATTCTGTTAAACAGTGCACTGTCATGTGCAAGTTAATCAGCCAAACTAATCAACTGAACATCTGTAATGGCTTTATCATATTCTCTAACAGGTATTATTCTGCTTGTTAGTTCAGTTTAAGTGTTTTTTCTGTTACAATCTCACTTTGGGATTAATGTCTCTGCTTTTAAAAGTCTGTCTGTCTCAGTTTAAAATTTGGCTGAAATGCAGTATTTGAGTTTTCGGGCAATATCTCGTACTTTCTTTAAAAAAAAAAAAAAGAAAAACTTTGCATAAAAATATTTGAGCATTTTATTTCTATTCACAAGAGAGGAAAGTCTCTCAGGCTGAATAACTTTTAAAGTGAAACTTCATAGACATCAATGCAGATTAGGCTGCCTTGGTCTCAAGTAAGAAATAGAAAGGGGAAAAAAAAGTACTGAAATGGGTTCAGCTATAACCATTCAGCTGTGACTTTGAGCTTTTCTTTTCCTTTCACATCAGTGCTCTGTGCTGCGGGGGATTATTTTCTTGCGTGTGACTTCGAGTGAGATAATCAGAGACAGGACAGATTAAGGCTACCTGTGGCCGTATCTCCCGAAGCTCAGTTCCTTGCTAAAATTGGTGAATTCATCTATCTAGCCCTGCCATTCCCAGGCTATAGATATTGCAAAAGAATGAGAAAAGGCTGGTAAGACTATAGATAAAATGTAAATTTCACGCTTGTTTCTGTGTTTTGTTTTGTTTTGTTTTCCTCTCCTTGTTTATCTATATACTCGAAGCCTTTATGCCATTTTGCCCTCTTGGTGCCTTACTTGTTGGGAATTAATTTTTCTTTACCAATTAAACAGAGGCAATACATCACCAGCTGGGGCTGGAGCATATGGGGAAATGGAGCTGATCCTTCAGCTCGCAGGGTGAGGTCTCTACCTGGGACTCCCAACGGCACGTTCTCCCAGTGCTGTTTTTGTCTGTTATCTTCAACCATGTATGTTGATGTGAGCCTTGATGTAGAGCATCTTTCGTGGCCCAGTCTTATGCTGAGCTTCTCCATCACTGGGGACAGTTTGAAGGATGCACTGAGCTTCGGAGCAGAAGACTCCCCAGAGGAGCCTCTTGCTCTTGGCTTCCCTGTCCAAACTCCTCTATTTCTTGAATCTTATTGAAAAAACAACTCAATGCTATCTACCTCGTGCATATTGGTTTAATGCCTGTTGTACTCAGAGATGTGTTGCTGACCTTAAAACCAAGGGTTCACTGCTGTTTTGGTGATATATGTGACACCTCACCCTTGCCTACGATGGTAAAAACTGTAGATGTCTGATAGCTAAAGGCGAAACAACAAAGGATCCTCTGTGTTCACCTAAAGGCTTCTTCCTCTGCTTTATCTGGCCGTGAGGCAGAAAACAAGCCTGTGGGGGGGTCTGTCTCAGGTCAGATTGCCTATAGGTCATCTCTTCCCCTTGGTTTGCTTCTGCCTGGGGGGAGGAAGAAAGAAACCTGTGTGTGAGGCTTATGGAGAGAAGAGAAATTTTTCATCACTGCTCATGTGGAGCAATGTGTCTCACCAAGTTTGCGTCAATTTTATGTCAGTTTTGGTCTAGGGAGTCTCTCTTGCTGATACCAGTCAAGAAGAAACAAATGTATAGTGTAAAAGTAAAATATTACATTCACACCTATGTGTAAGTGTAGGAATGTGCCTGAGGACCCATGTAGGGTGCTATCATCTGCCTTAGATTCATGTAATACAATTGTTTGGATTTTTGATGTGTTATTTTTTGTAATGACTCCCTGTCAAGTTATGTAAAAAGCTGAATTAGTGGTTAAAAAGCAAACAGACTCACTCAGAAAACCTGGCCTTCAGACCTCCAAAACATACTGCGGGAGAGGCTGCCCTTCCTCGCTAGGAAAGCCTGCATTAAAATGTATTATTAAAGCCTTTAAAATATGAAGTCTTGGAGGCCTTTTCCATTTAAAAGCAAAATTGAGCCCAAGTGGTTGCAGGAAGCCACAAGCTGCAGTGGCCTTTGGATGGGAGAGGTTCAGGTGAAGCCCAGGCACTGGGAGGCTCTTCTCCTTGGGAAGCTTTTTTCCTTATGCCTTGGAAAAAACTGTATTGCTCTTTCTGGAAAATGCTTGATTAGTGCAATACACAGGGAGTGTCTTAAGTTTTGGTTGGGTGTTTTGGGTGACTAAAGAAGATGTGGTTGTGCATTGAGGGTTTCTTGCCTGTATTTATTTGAATTAGGAATCTAACAAAAATGCCATTAAAATTTAACATTGCTTCCTGTAGGTACTTGAGCATTAATGCGAGACTTCTGGAGGGAGGGAGGAAGGAGAGAATGAGAATGAAGGGATTTTTCTACAATTGTCTGTTTAATAATCATTACTAAATTGTTACATATAACTGTTTTTTATATGTGTGTATATATACCTAGCTGTAAATGTTTGTGTGTATGTATATATGTGTGAATGTACACAGCTAGCAACTTATTTTACTGTTT
Source organism: Calidris pugnax (assembly GCF_001431845.1). Lineage (NCBI taxonomy): Eukaryota > Metazoa > Chordata > Aves > Charadriiformes > Scolopacidae > Calidris > Calidris pugnax. The sequence goes on from NW_015090880.1 coordinate 3,967,365, forward strand.
AACCTATAAAATCTATAATTGTGTTTTTCAAACCCAAAGTGTACTGACTGTTTAATTTGTCAGCTATAAGATTATTAGACGTAAAAATGCTTTATTTTATTTTCCAACCTAAGTGATTCCATGATTTTTCTCATATGCTGCAGTTTAAATTCTCGGTGTAATGGGATTGAAATGATGAGTTTCTGCACAGTCTCCTGTAATGAGAGAGACTAGAAAGACTAGAATGTACATTTTAATGAATATTTTGGGGACTAAGAGCAGCAATATTTGTTATAAGAAGCTTTGTAAATCAGAGTAACTTCTTTATCAGGAAGATGTTGAAAATCTGTTCCAGGTAGTTAAACACAGGGGGCTGTTGGTGCAAACTTTTGGTCTGGTGTTGAGTGCATTTCTGTGTTGAGTTTTGTTTGTTTTTGGGTTGCTACACCCTAACAGAGTAACGTATTGTCAGCTCTTTTTAAGTGGAGTGATTACATTGTTGTTTTGTCTGGTGGCATTTAATGGTCTGTCTGTGGTGAGGATTTTTGTTGTGTTCAATATTTTTTTTAATCTTTCTGTGTTGGGGGAGGACTTTAAGAAATGCTTGGGGTTTGTGTTGGATCTTTAGTTTTGTTTTTGCTTGAAGACAGCCTGTTGTCACTCTGTGGCATTTCTTTGTTCCCTGGAACTACCTGAATTCCAGTTTCTGGGATTTGAAGCCTATTCAGAGGTAGAATGAATGAGTGTGGCTTGTCCTATACCCTCATTTTGTGTAGATACCGCACTTCTATCTGGGGGAAACGTGAGGGATAATGACATGTGCTGCTTATAAAATGATATTTGAACTAGACGGTATTACTGTTGGCAGTAGGATTATTGGAAATTCAGCAGTCTTTAAAATTTTGATGAAGAGGGAGCTACTGACAAATAGCTGTAGGAAACCCCCGGAGCCAGGTCAGCAAACCCTGATCAGCATTGGAGGGTGTCCCCAGGCAAGTGAGGTGATGCCCTGCAGGGGGGTGGAAATTAATGCTGGCTGGGACAAAGCAGGATGGATGGATCAGCTTTGTTTTGGCCAGGGAATATCAACGTGAGATTATGTATGTAATGGAAAGGGATGAGTTATATTTGGACAACTGTGCAGGATAAAAGAAGCTTTGGAAGTGACGATTTGCAGGAGATGTAACTAAAAGTGTTTTGAAAGAAACCAGAGGCCGCTCTCCATATGTTAATACAAAAGCTTATTATCTGGGAATGAGGAATGGCTAATAAAAATAACCCAAACTACCAAAACTCGGTCTTATTTTCAGAGATTAAATATTGGCTCATCAGGAACATCTCTTGCCCCCCCAAGGCTCCCCGTGCTAATGGTCAGCAAGTACCCTGGTAGCCCTGGAGAGCTGGTAATGCAAATGCAGACATCCTCAGCATCTGAGCTATGGAAATATAAATCGGATGGTCAGGTCTTCCCCTTTCTCACCTCACTGCAGTGACACAAGATGTAGTTCATCCGACTCCAGATTTGCTTTTTCCAGTAGCTTTGATTTATTTTTCATAATCCTAGAGCCTTAGATTATTTGGAAGTGATTTCTGACATCTTGTCATCAAGGGTTCAAAGAATTTCTGACCCCTGGAAGTACCTGTCTTGGAACGCCTAGTTGAAGGTGATGACCCATACGTGTTATCAAAAGGGTGTCTGAAACTGGTGAGTTACAGGGGAGAAGCCTCAGGCATACAAATTATAGGAGTAGGGGCCTGAAAATAACAGAGAAAATACTTTATTTGTGACGGGTCACTCTTCTGGAAAAAAAAATAAGGCTTTTTGAAGTTAGTTATTGGTTTGAAATATTGTTATTCCAAGAAAGGAAGAATTAATGTACAGAGCACGGGCTGTGTCATCACGGGTGCGTTGCAATTTAACTTTACAGTACGTTAATCATAGGGTTTGAAATGCAAGAGGCTGTTGCACTGACGTTCTGTAGCGTGATTTGGGAGAGTGTTTAATAATCTACTGAAGTACAGATATGATCTGTATAACAGTAATAAATGGAGTTATTTAAAGTAGTGGCAGAAGTTAGCTTTTGGCGATCACTGGTGAATATAAATATATATATGTGTGTAAGCTGTAATACTTATAGGGAATTTCAAACTTTGCATTGCAAGATTCTTTATTACTATAAGTAAAAAAGTTTTACCAAGAAGTTGCAGCCTGAAAGCTTTGGTACGCTGTAAAAATTGCCCTTTCCTCCCATGTGATTTGGAAGTATGAGTTAGGCACTAAAGATAAGATTTTACTTGGAAGCTCGATGGTAACTGGGGCACACACAGTCTGTTTGCAGATGAACACTGCAGCAGACCTACAAGTCTGCATCCCTATCGGGACCACCCTCTTTCCACTTGAAATCAAATGTCTTGGCTGATGCCTCTGTGGTTAATATTGTCATAGCAGATGTTTTGTCTAATAGGTGTCTTAATTCTGTTTATTTTGTGAGTAGAGGTCTTGTTTGTTTTTAATACTAGCAGCTTCTGTAACTAAAACTTTTCAAAATATTATGGAAGGAAAACAAACTATGTATGTTTGTTTGTTTGTTTCTCGTAAACTGGGTAATCACAAGCCATGACTGGCTGGAAAGAAAAAGCAAACAGGATGGAGGTAAGTTTTTAAGGTTTTAAGGGTGACCTTTTGCCCAAATCTGCGTTGTCTCATGAACTTTGGTATTTACCAATGTGTGGATGTTTCCTAAGTAACATAGAAAAGAGTAAATCATTCTCCTTGAATTTAGTATCTGTATTTTGAATTTGAAAACTTAGCGTACTTTGTCAGTGAAACACTTGACTATATTAACACCAAAAATAGGCATAAGTTAGTTTTTATTGACAGAAATTAAACATAGCATCAAACTTGATTCACCATGTGCAGAGTAAGGCTTCTCTGTACGTTGGGGCTGGAGTTAGTTAAGAATACTTAATAACTTTAAATGGTCTCACATAGTGGATTAAATTAAAGAGTTAAAAGAGATTCTGGTAAACATTCCCTTGTAAACTTAGGGCAAAATGCAAAGCTGGCTCTTTTGTTAAGTGTTCCCATGGGTGCCCCAAAACTGATGGAGATGGGCTGTCTCCACGGGTGGTGCAAAGCAAAGGCCTCTGGCTACATTTAAAGAGGCTCTTAGTTTGTTGATACGGAGTTGTAGAAGGTGGTCTTAAAATAAAGTAGGATTCCTGAGGACTTTAAGATAAATGCCATTCCTTAATTATCTTCTTTTTGCAACTTGGCTGCTTTTCTTGACATGGAGTAACTCCCTGTGGCAAAAGTCTTTGCTGAGTCTTAGCTTTCCTTAGTGGTTATAGCTCTTAAATGGAAGAACTGCGGATACAGAGGTCAGTAAACCTGTTGGTGTATTCAAAGAGGATCTTAATGTTGTGACGAATAAAAGGTATAAAGTAGAGATGGTCTGTGACACTGTAGAAAGGTTAGTGGACAGGGAGAGCGGGCATTTGGTTACTACACATGTTCTTTGTTCCGATGGGAGAAGGAGGAGAAAATGCTCTGGAAACCAGAACCACCTGTGTGGTCCATGCATGTGGTCCACATCAACTGCAAAGAATGGATGGGCAGGTGAAACAGGGGACTGTGGCTGAAATAATTCAATAAATGCAGTGAGACAAGAGAAGTTGTAATAAAACTCTTATTGCTGGTTCTTCTATTTTAAACTTTTGTAAATTAATTTCGGTTAAGATGATGCTTTTAACTAAGTCTCTGCTAATGACACACTGGAGATTACTTTAATCCTACTTAGTGCTTGGTAATGGTGGAGTTTCTCTAAAACTTTTTTCCTCCTTTCCTGCTCGCAGTCCAGCTTCATCAGGATGATTTGTCTATTGTTGGTGTCCCTGTAGGGAGGAAGGCTGAGGAAGAGCCACAGGCAGCCTCACAACTGCTACCTGCATAGGCTGCTTCCTAATGAGTGGTGCTACCATCCAGCTGTGGAACAAAGATCTAATGAGACCCCAAAGGAGTCAGAGCAGCCACGATTTTCCTTGGAGCACCCGGCGAGGTCTAGGTCAAGTGCAAAGGATGGATGGGCAGGTGAAACAGGGGACTGTGGCTGAAATAATTCAATAAATGCAGTGAGACAAGAGAAGTTGTAATAAAACTCTTGTCGCTGGTTCTTCTATTTTAAACTTTTGTAAATTAATTTCGGTTAAGATGATGCTTTTAACTAAGTCTCTGCTAATGACACACTGGAGATTACTTTAATCCTACTTAGTGCTTGGTAATGGTGGAGTTTCTCTAAAACTTTTTTCCTCCTTTCCTGCTCGCAGTCCAGCTTCATCAGGATGATTTGTCTATTGTTGGTGTCCCTGTAGGGAGGAAGGCTGAGGAAGAGCCACAGGCAGCCTCACAACTGCTACCTGCATAGGCTGCTTCCTAATGAGTGGTGCTACCATCCAGCTGTGGAACAAAGATCTAATGAGACCCCAAAGGAGTCAGAGCAACCACGATTTTCCTTGGAGCACCATTTTAAACTTTTCATTGGAACAAGCTACCAGTATTGCTTAGCTGGTTTTTAACTCTATTCATTTTCATGCTTCTTTAGCTTTTGAACTGGTCAATTCCTATTTATTTGCAGCCTTTCAGCTATGTTAGATGTATTTGCATTTCTTTCAGAATAATGGTGCTGGCATTATTGCTGGCTGTAATATCCAGTAGTTCCTCTGTGTTTTGTTTTTTCAAAGCCTTTCCAATCTCTAACATTAAATTAGTCGGATATCTTAATCTGTAGATTTTTCTGTTGGATGATGGTAGAGTTGAATTAACTATTTACAGAAATCTTTTCGAAGCTCTCATCTTGAGCTGGTACCATGTCTGTATCAATGGAACAAATAATAGATATAAATTCTATTTTAAAATAATAATAAAAAAAAATGGTCAACTGGCATTGGGTAGACCTGCCTTTGACTTGATATTGGTACTTTAGACTTGGATTCATCTAGGATTCATCTCAACAGAGACAGATCCCAGAGAACTGGGGTATCTTGGTATCTAAGCAAAGTCTAGAGATTAGCTAGTATGGCAGGAAGACCAGCTTATAAATTATGTGCAAATGCAATACTTTGATAGATTTTTGTTACATTTAGTATTTCCAAAGCATTTTTGAAAGTTGGGGTGGGGTTTTTTTTTGTGTTGTAGTGTTTGTTGTTTTTTTGTTTTTGTTTTTTTTTCCTAAGCATGTATGGTAACTACACACTTATTTTTCCAAAGTTAGAAAATTTTCATCATGGTACTGGTTCCTGTCAGTCTTAGCATATGAACTATGAGAGGCAGGGGAGTTGAATTAACTATTTACTTCAAGTGGCAGAAATCTCTTCAAAGCTCTCATCTTGAGCTGGTACCACGTCTGTGTCAATGGAACAAATAATAGATATAAATTCGATTTTAAAATAATAATAATAATTAAAAAAAATGGTCAGAAATGGGCTTCTTGAAGTTGTTGAGGCATCCTAAGCATGTATGGTAACTACACACTTATTTTTCCAAAGTTAGAAAATTTTCATCATGGTACTGGTTCCTGTCAGTCTTAGCATATGAACTATGAGAGGCAGGGTCTTGGTTCAGTGATGTGGAAGGTAACAGTCCACCATGTAGGTATTCCTCATTGAAATAAAGTATACTAGGTAATTTTTCACAGTGATTAATTTCGTTTTGAGGGAAATAAGAAATGGATATTTTCAATCACTTCCCCCCCTCCCCCCCCAAATTAGAAATGGGCTTCTTGAAGTTGTTGAGGCATATTTCACACTAATCAGTGCATCTCGTTTCTATGATGCCCTGTGGAGACAACTTTATCATTAACTAACTAGAGTGTTAATCTCATAATTCATTGAGATTGTAATAATTCTTTCCCTTGGAAAAGATATGGTGACCTCTAGTGTCAGTATATCAGTTAATTTTCTGTTTTGTGGTTTGTGATCAATACAGAAAAATAAGTTCTCGGCCTCCTGAGTTCCAGGAATTCCTGATTAATTTAGGCTTGGTGACGCTACAAATTCCTCCGGCTCAAACTCAAGGTTTAACTTGAACTTGTCAGCCAGATCTGACAAGTTCCATTTCTATATATAGAAATAAAAATTCCACCTTTGGGGAACAACTGCTCTTTCTTTTACAATTGATTCTGGGTAGTAAAAATTAAGGTCACTGAATAAAATTGCTGACTCTTGGACCTTTCCCAAAATTTCTGTTTCTTTCAGACTTTCTTAGCCATCACTTGCTACATTATATGATCTGAAAGTTCATAGGTTTTGGAAAGCTAATTTTGAAGGAAGAAAAATCAAGTTGATTTTTTTTTTTCGTGTGTGTGTGCTTTCATCCTACGTTATTTGTTTGGCTGGTGTTTTTTTTTTTTTTTTTCCAGACTTCTCAGAGGAACTCATGAGAGTTTACTTATCTCTGAAAGTCAAAGAAATGTATAATAAAGAAATCAAATATCTTCTTTTTTCCTAGTGTGTTTGCACCACTTCTCGGGTTTGCTTTCCTACTCTTTTGAAATATCTTTGACTTCTCCTGAAACCAGAGTGCTGCCTAATACTAAGAAGGTTTCTAATTTTGAAAATATGAATATATCTCCTTCTACATATTCTGCAGTATTGCTCGCTTTGTTTCATTACCAGCTTTTCCAGTCACAGCAGGTACTGCTTGTCTTTATTCGTTCTGGCCTTTACATATAAAGTGCAGAATTTCTGTGAAGGTAATTTAAGTCCATTTATTTCCAAAAGCACCAAAATGATGTTGTGGATCTGCCCCTTTGCTTCTGCAAAAGGAGGGGGAGGTAAAATTTATTCTTTGCTGTTTGTATTACATTACTCTCCACTTGTAAGATGTGACATTTTTTGAAACATTACAATCAAATGGCAAGGAGCTGGGAACTTTTTTTTTTATACTCTTCCTCTCTTCTTTCTGAATGTGGAATATCTGAAAAGTGACCAGGGTTATCTAGATTTTAAGGTGACAAAGGTGCTCAAAGTTGTCACCTGATTTTGAATCCCTGCATTGGCAGTGAGTTTCCATGTGCTAAATAATAGGAATGCATGTGTTATATTAAGTAACTCACTGCAACCTGTCTAATATAATGGATTTTTGTTTGTTACCTGTGATGGGGATCTAATTTTCAGATTAATACAATTTTTTAATATTTCAGTAAAGCTGAGCTGCAGTGGTACTCAGTACTTGATTTCTGGAGCATTTTCAAAGCAACAACTTTACTCCAGTGACAAATATTCACTGAGGGTTTGTAAACAGCCTAAAACCATCCTCTCATTTGGCAGAGGTGACCCCAGTGCCGATGGGGAGGGCAGGGAGCCCATGGTGGGATGGTGTCAGCAGGGAAAAAACTCCTTTTAGATTATTTTCTTTAATGGGAAGGCTGTTGCTCAACAATGAGCTGAGGAAAAATGTCAAGAATTTTGTACATTGGTGTCTGCTTGGTGTTAAATCAGTGTGTGTCTGACTTTGTATCTTCCTTTGTAAAAGACTGACCTGTTATTGAGAGTAAGGAAATGTTTATCTGGCTTCAGGCTATAAACTTGAACACTATTAAGTGTCATGTTTTAAAAATGAAATTTGGACTATTCAGGAATAAATCCTGCATTAGTTAAATCTGACAGAACAGAGAGAAAATAAAGCGTTCAAAGTAATTTAAATCTTACAAGGTTAGCTGGCTGATAACCACTGTTCTCCTTTAGATATTCAAATTTATTAAAATATAATGCAGGCAGGGGTTGGGATGTATCTTTATCATTTTATACCACATATATAAAACTTTTCAATTTTTTTTTTTTTTTAGTTTGCACCAAAGCACTTTTTTTCCGGCCTGAAAAGGATCTATCGTGTTCTGCTTTGCCCAGAGCACTTAAAGAACAAAATCAAATTAATTTAGCTTTTCCATCAGTTTCCACCCCCCTCTTGCTTGTAAGACAAGAAAGCTGACATATAAGAGTGACCTACTTTAGTATTCCTGCTCTGCCTCCTCCCCTTCCAGCCATCCTCACTTCTCAGGGCAAATGTTAGACTCTAACATCACTGGGTTCCCTGGGCTGGGATGGTGATGCTTAGGCAGGATTTAGCATTGCAGCCCAAAACTGGGGGTGTCCTGAGGTGCCCCTGTGCCAGGCTGAGGGGTGACACTGGCCCAGCCGTGGCTTCTGATGGCTGTGGGCACAGCAGGTCCTCAAGCAGCCTGTCCTGAATAAGGGGTTTGGTTCTCCTTCCTCTGGTCTGTGGCTGCCCATGGATAACCTGCCTTAGGGGAAGGCTTTGCAGATGGCCTTTGGAAACACAGGGCAGGGAATGACCAATACCTATTACTTGATAATAAATGTGAGGTTCTGGTTTTGCTTATTTTCTGTTGTAAAAACATGAAAAGAAATGAGAAAGCAATGCCTCTGGGGGTACAGAGGAGAGGATGCTGCTGTCGGCTGATACCCTGCCTGAGCCAGGATTGTGGGATACAAAAAGATATGAGTCTTGTGGCAAAGGGTCATGCCATGGGGGTTTTTTTTTTGAGATTTAATTCTCCAAGCAAATCACAGGGTGGGAATTTATCAGAGGGGGGCATCTGTATGATCTCTTTTTCTGGGGTGCTTAGCTTGAAATTCAGGCACCTGAGCTACAGAAGTATTAGAAATCTTCAACTGTAACATGAAATAGAGTCCACGTGGAAAAAAACAAGTTCAGACATCTCAGATTTGGCTCCTCGGAATTAATGGTTGCTTTTTTGACCTTAATATTTCTGGGTATTGATCTGTAGACTAATTCCAGAAGGAGCCATTTGGTCTGGTCTCTGTACTGCAAAACCTGATTTTGCCCAGCTGCCCTTCCTCTGAAGAGAGGATGCTGTGGAAGTGACACAGACAAAATATAAAGGCCACAGATGTCATACAATGTCAGAAAACTTACTGTAAAGCTTTTTCTTAGGGAAAAAATAGAAGTAAAATGACAATGTCATTTTAAAAGGCTAGTAGACCTTGGCAAACTGTTTATCATCTGGCTAGTAACAAAGGTAGAAATAGAAGCTGGCAAATCAGTTTGTGGCATGTCATTACAGCTGATGCACTTGAGTGCCGTGTGCTTTTGGGTTGCTAGGTCTTCCTCTTTAGACTTCTTCAATGCTGTTGTGCACATTGAGTACAGATCTAGTATGGAAAACAAAACAAACAAAAAAAAAGTTGGTTAGACGTGGCTTTAATTAAATCGGTTCTTGCACATGTTGAGATTGCACTTGCCTTGTGTACACTGTGCTAGCAACAATGCAAGCTGTTTTTATAACAAATACATTAAACTACTTTGAGTATGATGGCACCTCATGTAATCTCTCTTCCTTTAAAACTACTGTTTCTTACAAATAAACAAATGCTGGAGGTTGGGGAAAAGTAGGAACTACAAAATCAACTTACCCGCCAGCTCTGCTCCTGCTGCAACACCTCATATATGTACCTAAATGTGATATGTGTATGGACCCCTCTTTTGAGGGGTAGGTCATAGGAAGGAAGAGGAACAACAGAGGATCTGTCAACTTTGTATTTATTAAAAAATGCATCAACAAGGACGCTGGTTTTTAGGGATCATCACAGGATTCAATTTTATGTTTGTTCTTTTAACAGGTTAAACCTTGCCACCTGGAAGACTAAACATACAGTTCTCCTGAGACTGAACCAGAATTACTGAATTTAGGCAACTGAAGATGCTGCTGCTGTGGAAACAGCTGTTCCTGGTGTCATTTATTGGCTGTTTTGCAGGTAACGATATGCAATAATCTCTTAACTTTCAGTTTAGAGCTATGCATAAGTCTCCATATTTCAGATTTGAACTGCACTTGAGGAGTAGATCCACGGAGGCTCTGAAATGCAAATGTCACACAAAGTTTAGGAACCAAGCATGCAATACATATGTTAAATAATGCAAAATATTAACAGAGAAAGAATGAATGTAACCTTTTTACTACGAAGTTACTACTTAGGGCTATGCTTTCAAAGCAGGAATAAGTTACTTGAATGTATTAAGGATGTTGTTAGTAATGCATAACTCATAGGTGTGCTGATTTCATAGCTGCAATACGTGACTTTCTTTAACTGGAAACTTTAAATTCTTGCTGTTATTGGGGATGAATGCTACAGGTTTTGTCAAAACTTTGCTTACTTAAAATGGGTTTATTCACGAGGGGTAGCACTATGTTATTGCTGTACCAGTTCAGTGGTTTGCTTTTCCTATGCTGCCATACCATATCCAAGCTAATTCTTGGTGTTTGGAACTTGGGCTGCTTTTCTCTCTCCTGCCATGTTAGCTCTTCTGAGTCATTTTTATTAACTTTATCAAGATCAGTGCTCATAGCAGCTGAAGTCCCTCGCTTTTCTTGGGGATCTCTTTGTTCAGCATGCATTCAGCCTGAGCATTCCTAGTCATGCCAGGGTGAGGTGTTGAGGGGTAGAAGAGGTCCTTGTTCTGTCATCAGGGGTTGACTCTGGATGATTTTGGTTTATGTTGGCATTACCAGAGCTGGAAAGAGCAGGAACAGCTGATAGTGCCCCCCAATTACCAATGTGTGTGTCCTACAGAATGATCAGCACTACTTTGGGAAGGAGAATAGTGTACATGGATTTAGGTTTATATGGGGACTCAGAAGGCCAGGATTTGCTTTTGGCTTAGTCAAAAACTTTGAAGAAAGGCAAGCCATGTTGTTAAACCAGTCTGTGAAGTGAAAGGTACTAATATTGTCTCTATCAAATCCAAGTGTTTTTCTACAGAAAAAGAAAATCCCGAGAGACTTAAAAATATAAATTATTTTTCCTGCGGGACTACTTTACAGATTACTTCCTGAAAGAGGTCTTGGGCATTTCTGACACTGAAACAGTCGTACAAGACTTAGAATTATTGGTTGAAATAGAGGGGCTTTGCTTTCCTCCCCTTTAAACTGCTGGGAGCAAAGCTACCTTTTTAATAATATCTTTGAGTAGACAGTGTCTTGCTGGTGGGTCCATGCTTGCCCAGTGTCAGTCTGGCCCATCTCAGTGGTGTGGCACAAGCCGTGCAAATAAGTGTGACTCCCTTTGAGCCCGTGGAAATCCCCAAAAGGCGAGGGGAGAAGGTGGCAGGAGCTGTTTCCCTGCAGGAGGATCACAGGGTGGTGTTTTGTGCTCGATGCTGCTTTTGAATTTCCAGCTCTTTAATTTCAGCAGCAAATGTGTGAGGGTGATGGAGGGTGAAGCTGTGAGCACCCTGCAAAACAGTCGTTATTCAAAGGAGATATATTATTTGTTAATTAAAATATAAACTAAGCCAAACAATTTTTTTAAAGGTGTTTAGTTGATGTAATGGAGGATACTGTGGTGAGAAAATAAGTGGCAAAATTCAACTGTTAAGGATCCTTAGCTACCTAAATGTCTTGTGTAGTCTCACTGGTTTTGATCTCCTGGATATTGTTTTTGTTCTATTTGCATTGCAATACTTAACTAAAGTGTATGAATAATTTTCATGCAGTAAATCACTTGTATTGGTGACTGGCATCATGCATGTTATTTATAATAGAATGAATTGATTTCATTATGTTCAGAGTTATGTTAGAGTTTGATGAATATTGAAGCTAAAAAAAAAGCCTGTTTTTTAGTCTGTTTAAAATAATTTCTTCCTATAAGGTTTTTCAGTTGGTATAAGCTAAGAAAGATAAGAACTAATAACTTTATCTTGCTGTAGTTTTTGGTTATATTTATATAATTTAATAGTTATCCTTTGAATCATAATAAATATCTGAGATATGTCTAGTATAAGAGCAGAAAGCTAAAACATCCCAATATTCATTCATAGATAACATGCAGTAAAATGTTCTTTTGAAAAACAACAGTCACTTTATCCTTATTGAAGTTGGATCTTTTTAAATTGCAAAGCATGCAAATCTTCTGGATTGATGTGTTGAATTTAAATATGCTCTTTTTTAAGTAGAAAAAAATCCTTTGAGGTAATACATGAGGTACCATTCAGACCCATGAGGGTCACTGACTCTTAAATAGCACAGGGTTCTCCTGGTCTCCCAGGCACCGCTGATGTGTTATGAGTGGTAATGTGGAGAAAACTCTAAACATTACCAGTTAGAGAAAACTAAACATCACCAGTTGGAGCCTTGCAAACAAATACTTTGAGTATGAGCTGCAACATCTGTAGAACTATTGGTGTGACACCCTCAAAGCTTCTCTCAGATCACTTTGACCTTGGCAGTGGTTTGTGTGGAGCAGTACGTAACCTTCTCCTACAAGGATGAAAGGTTTCTCACCCATCCGTTGAAGGACTTTTTTATCCTTTAATCTTTCTTGCATTTTTATTTCATGTCATCTCAGTTCTTTTGGGTTGTATTTAAAAGCAACTTAGATGAAAGCAGGTTTTGTTTTTACTTCTTATGAAGAAGGGTAGCCTTAAGGATTCAGGATGAATGGGAAGGTTTCTTATGTTAAGCCGTATTAACACCAGGTCTACCAAATGACTTGCTGGAAAAAAAAAAAATCCAGTAATAAATGTGTGTTTCTATGCAAATGTAACCACAGAAAGAGGCACAATATGAAAGGGTTGATGTTCACTGCAGATTTCATCAATTGACATCTCGAAGTTAAGTATTTTCAATAGTGAAGTTGGCATTGATTATCATTGAGTTTGCTGATAGAGAAATGTTTGTTACTTAGCTAATTACTCGACTAGTAAAATACGTGATTTTCAATAACCATTGTGGTAACAAGGAAAATATTGCTAGTATTTTGAAGCGCAAATTGTTCTGTGTTGTGTAAGACTGTCCTCTTCCCATGTTCATCCTGGCGGCCCTTCTTGGCGTGTTTCAGTTCATCTCCCTTCAATTAGGGTACGTCCAAACGTCAGTTGGGTAGCCATGGGGAGCTGGTAGAATGGAGGACCAGCGAGAATCCAAGCAATAAGCTCTTTTTCACATTGCCAAAAGGCAATGGTGGAGCAGGACTGCTCGGAAGACTTGAGCACCCATAATTCATCTATATCCCTGACTGCAGGTTGTTATATTGCTGTCGTTGAGAATGTTGCTTGGAGCTAGTCAGCACTTGCAGAGACACAAGTTTGAGCCAGATGTAACTTGCTGAACAGCCTGAATTGAGCATTTCCAGCTGCCCTAACCCTTCTCACTCAACTCAACTTGATCCTGCCATACCTTTCTGCTGTCTGGATGTTGGGCATGCATTTAATGCTAATGTTACCTGTTTGCTTCAATTGCTTGAATGTTATTAGTAGACCTTTGGAACCGTGCGCTTCTAAAATCTGCCTGGGAATCCTGTAGGTGAGTTGATTTCGAGACAGATTTTTAGTAAGAGCGCACTGAATGTAAAACAAGTTGTTAAACAGTTCTGAGAATATTACTTTTAACCTGTCGTTAAGATAGATCAGCAGGTTTTCTGAGTCTATAGAAAACAATTTTTCTTGTGCTCTGCTTATAAGCAAAAAGACATTTCTTTCAAGACCTGTCTGCAGTTCAGTGTTCTGAAATAACATCACAGCTACGGAAATGGAGATGCTGCTGATCTTGGGTTATAAACCTTGACACTCTCTGTCCTTACAGATAATGTATTTCAAGTTAGCTCCCTTAGTGCAGTGTCCTATATTGAATTGCTTTTTGTTTATCCTGTGTGAATCTTCACAGTTCATCAAAGCAGGGATGTAAGAGTATCTAATGAAAAAAAAAAAAAGAAGCCCTTGGGTTTTTGTGTCTTGATGTATGCTGATATCTGTGTGACTAATGATCCTGCAGTCTTTGTGTCCGTTTACCTAAGGGAGCAAAAAGATGATTATTTAGCATTAAATATACATACATGGAGTTTTCAAAACACCTACCTTGTTAGGAAAGAAATTTCAAAACACATACTTTAGTATTACTATGTTTAAATTAGTCCGAAGAACAACTTCAAAGATCGAAATGAATAAAATATGCAAAACAACACGACCGGTTAAAAGTGCAAAACTGAGCTGTGATCTGTGGTGAAGCCAGGAATTGATTCCAGCTGTGTTAACAACTCCTCCTGACTCTCGGATCGAATCCCACCCCTCCTGAGTGGACCCACCTGAGTTGAGTTACTCTTTCCATGAGCTGGGTGGCAGTTCCTGGGTTTGCAAAGCACGGGAGGACCAGGGTTCCAGGTTTCCAGAACGCAGGAATGACTGCTGAATGTGGCAAACATCTAAGATAATTAAGGTAAACACCTATCACTTCAGTGAACAAACTGCTTCTTTGCAGTTTCCACGAGAGCTGGCTTTTCTTAAATCTCTTGTTAATTTTGGCTTCATTTTCCTGCTCTGCTGGAGAGAGGGGTGAGCTCGGTGGGGAGTGATGCCTCCATCAGCCCCAGCTGGCACAAGCCTGTGCCTTTGCTCACCCAGCCTTTCACAGCAGCACCAGGGCGAACACAGGCATTAGTTTCTTTTGCTTTCTCCTCATTTTCTACTGTTTTCAGCTTTTTTTTTTTAATATACTGCTAAAACTGACTGCTCTGTTCTTATTAGTTTCTTTTGGTTTCTCCTCATTTTCTACTGTTTTCAGCTCTTTTTTTTTTTTAATATACTGCTAAAACTGACTGCTCTGTTCTTCCTGGAAAGGTATCTTATTAAAGTTTCTCCTGAGAATTAAGAGGAAAAACAACTTTTGAAGGATGTTTGAAGGGGAAGGAAGGCTGTGAATAAAGAGAAAGTTCAAAGAAACGAAACAAGGAGAACTGTGTGTGTAAATGCATTAAATTTTTGTTCTTCAGGAGATGAAAGGGCACATTTCAAACAGCATGTCCAGGGTGAGACCTGTAGAATCCACTTGGACTAACTCTCTTTGCTGAGCTTCGAACTTGTTGCCACCACAAACAGTGTCTCCTAACACTATCTTGACTGCATTTTGAATAGTGCAAAACAAAAAATTACCCTTAAACTTACTTTTTCCTCCAGCCATTAAAAGTCTTGGCTAAATAAATAAATAAATGAATCTACTGAAACTACAGAAACTATTTGGGCATTGAAGCCTGGTTTTTATTCTCTGCCTTTGCACTAAAAATTGCCAACAGGGAGATTTTCCTTCTAATTCCTTATTTAGTAGTCCATTTGATTTTAAAACTAGATTGTTAGATGTATTTCTTTATGTCAATTCAGATGTTTTCATTGTTTTCATTTTCATTTTTTGATTTTCTTTTTTTTCTAAGTCTAATACAGAAAAAACTCTGTTAAACCCTCAGGCTCAACAACGTCATGTATCAGATCCATAGCTCTCCTCTTTATTAGTATTAAGTTTAGGAGACTTATGAAATTGGGAGGCATGATTCTTTATTTCCCAAAGAGCATGAAAACAAACCTTCTGTGTTCTTACTGATTTATTGCTGCTATTAAATCATGCCACAAGGAAAATAGAAATATCCTCTTCAGAGGAAAAGCTTGGCTCTCCCCACCTGGGATGCCATTTTATGATGTGGTGGGTGACTGGCTTGCTTGGATCTCAGTCAGGCTCCTGCTTTGACCCCACATCTTCTGTCCCATATTGATTTGGAGGTGTAAAAAGAGGATCCTACTGAAAACAGTGTGATATGGGTCCACTTTTTAGTATCATTGCACTATACTTGGAGACAGGCTTGAATTTTTGTCTAATCCTTATTAGCCAGCTATCTGGAAAGCCAGGTTTTTTTTTTGGTGGGGGGGAGTACAGCTGTAGGATCTGACCACAGCAGTAATTTAAGTTCCAATCCGTGCTACCTTGCATTTACATGTGCAGCTGGTCTGTTTAAAAGCTCAGTCTCCCACCCAGTATCCATGGATGCATCTGGGATCTACCTCTTGGTATGCGCTGATGTAGAGAGATGCTGTTTCCTTGTTGGCTAAACATCTTTTGAAGTGCTTTTAATTTTTTTGGCTTCATTATTTCTTCAAAAGAAGCGGTGTACCAAACATCAACATATTGTTGATTTAATGTAGATGAGGAAATAACTCATGTTTCTGGTGAATTCTTGCATTGAAACTAATCCCACGTAGGAGTATATTTGCACTCATAAGTGTAATTCTTAGCGTAGGCTTCTTGGACGCTGGCAGAATCCCAACAATACCTTCCTCTGTGCAAAACAGATATATCTTTTAAAAACTTGCAATAATTCTGATCTAGTCTTTGGTGAGGAGTTTCTGGATGGGTGAGAATCTACTCGCAGAAAAAAAAACCCTCAACTTTCATCCCTTACTGCTGTGACACTGCTCTTGTTAAAATTCAGTTTTAGTAAGTTACAGCATTCAGAGCCAGTCTGTATTTTAATGCATAATGGGTTTGCATATTAATAGTAATATCCTTTTTGTACATTATACATGTATAGTTGTAACGTTAAAATTAATTGATGCCAATAGTGACTGTCAGAATTGTTTAGCTTGAGTTGCTTGTAGATTGCTACCAATATCCATTACACTGATAGAAAATGTTGTTTGCTTATTGAATTAATTACAAAATGAGGAACCAATCTTAGAGTTCTGCTGTTCTGTGAATTGTTTGATGTCACGGGTGCTTCGTACAGATCTGCTACCAGAAATCAGAAATGCTGCTCTAAGTCTGAAAAGGCCAGTATATTCTCAAGCCAAACTGCTCCTCTGTTACGGTGAACAAAGGACACAGCAAAGAACCTGGTAGGAAGCTCCAGGAGGCAAGGAACTTGCCCTGCTCCTGGCATCTTCTGCCTGTAAGCTGACAGATGGTGGTAGCGTACTGGAGACCCAGTTTCACCTCTCGCTGTGAACCAGTGCACATCTTGCCTCTGCCTTCCTCCTGCTGCTGCTCTTGCTCCTAATACAGTGACAGTCATCTTGTACACTTGTGCTTGGCATTGTGAGTGTTTCTCACAATGATGCTGATCAGTTCACTTGGAATTCAGGGAATAAATATAGTCTTCATCCAAATACCCTGGTTTTTCTCGTTAGCTGTATATAAACCCGAGGTGGTCCAAGACAATGAAGAAACTGTTGTTGACTTAATAGAGTTTCTCCAAGTTCAGTGGGTTTACAGAGTCTGCATTTTGGTGGTGGGCATGCTCTATCAGTTACAACATTTAATTCCTTAAGCGTAGAAAGTGCTGTGATACTGAAACTATTTTCTAAGGGAGACCTTAAATACCTGTGAAGAGTCTCATCTGTTTCTACATCATCTTCCAAGCTGAAGAAAACCTTCTCTTGCAAAGCAGCTACTCTGTGCTGCAGGTACTGTCTAACCTTAGAGCTGAATCCTCACCTCCAAACAATTAATGCTTCATTTAAACAAGCTGTCTTTATCTTCATTAGTTAAACTTATAGCAGATTTTATGACATTTGAATGGAGAGATTTTGTCTGGTGGCTATTCCAATTTTTACCTAAATTGCTAGGAAGAAATTTTCAAGTGTGTTATCCTGCACTAAAATTTTCTTATTGCAAATATTGCTGAGCATCTGGATTTATACACTCCTGCCTAGCGCAGTTAAAAATACAACATAGCCAGTAATTCCAATGTTGGGGTTGGTTTTTTTTTTGTGAAGGTTAAACTTACAGCAGGTTTATGACATTTGAATGGAGAGATTTTGTCTGGTGGCTATTCCAATTTTTACCTAAATTGCTAGGAAGAAATTTTCAAGTGTGTTATCCTGCACTAAAATTTTCTTATTGCAAATATTGCTGAGCATCTGGATTTATACACTCCTGCCTAGCGCAGTTAAAAATACAACATAGCCAGTAATTCCAATGTTGGGGTTGGTTTTTTTTTTGTGAAAGGTTCTGAAGCTTGGATGCATTGAATAGTAATCCCTAACAGAACATTTATTCAAATCCACAGCCTAAATATTTATTCAATAAGAGTGGTGATAACTCCCAGTGCCTTAGGACTTCTATTTGATGATTTTTCTTGGGGGATAGATCATTGCCTGGTATTTCAGTATATATGGCTACTTATTTCTTGTATGATTTTAGTCTCCTGTTTCAGACACCTTGGAGAAAGTGCCTTTTGAAGGTACATAGCAGTTCCTCAGCACGTGGCACACCTGCCACGTGTGATAAGGCACAGCTGCTTCTCCACAGCTCCTTTTTGGGCCAGTATGGTCCACCATTGGCAACTCTGAGTTTCAGAAGCAGTGAGGTCTTGGAAGTTGATGCAGGACAGCTGGCTTCCACCCCAACATCAGGCAGCCCTCCCCTCCTGTCCCGAGGTGGTATGGGGGACACCAGGAGCTGCCTCTAGGAGAGGCTGTCATCTGCTCTCGGCAAGCGGGAATCCCTCTTTCTTCTCTCTTGAAGCATCAGCTTATCTATGCAAAACTTGATTGCAGACCGCATTTTGTAGTTTAAAGAAAGAAAATTACATGGCTGAACCTATTTTTTTAATATATATTTTATATGAATCTAAAGATTCATGTCAAATTCTGAATCTACATTCATAGCATTGATGCAAAATGGGCATATTTCAGCTTTTATAAGAGTTTACAAGCGAGTGACAGCAGTGAGCAACATACTGGAAAATATTACTTCTAGTTTTGTTTTTAAAGTTTTTTGGATCTTGACTGGAATTACTGTATTCTGTAAATAGTATCTGGAGGGAAAATGAAATTACATAAAAGCATAGAGTAAACGAGGGAGAAAAAGCAGTTGTTGCAGAACACAACCTTATCGGTTGGGGTGACAGTTTCAATTCCATTTGAGTTCTCTCCAGTTCTCATCCTACTTATGTTGGATTAAGTAACAATTTTTGTCATCTTATTCCTATAGCAACCTTATCTTTCCTTTATGTAAATCTGTTTGTCTCATACTATCTCTCAAAGCTATCTTTCAAAGCTTTCACATGAATAGCTTATGAAGGAGAGAAGCATGGTAAGGAGAGAGAACAGAGACTTTCTGGCATAGGAAATAAGGGAAAGAATATTTTGGATATATTAAAAAAAAATTGATTTTTTTTTTCTTACTCAAAGCTATTTATTGCATCATTTTTCAGTGTAGGTTTTTCAGGAGGACTAAAGTTTTCATGCTGTTTTAAGAGGTTTTCTGGGCAAAACTATTTGAAAAAATTTTGAAAAAGTGTGAAAGCCAACCTACACATCTATCCAGAAATACAGACTTAATGACCTGCAAGGTTACAGCTCATGTAACTTAAGAAAAGTCTTAAGATAAGTCAATGCTTTGTTTTGCTCCTCATGTAACTTGGAATCTCTTAACGAGGAAGCTGGGTGTAAGCAGAGGTTTAGCTGGGTGCTTGGTGCTTCGTGTCCAGCCCTTCTGCCTGTTGGTCCAAATGTAGTATCTAGTTCTTACATTGTAGGTGGTCTTGGTTTTTTTGCCTTGGGTTTGGTGATGGTGTTTGGGGGAAAGGTTTTTTAGGTTTTGGAGGTGGTTTGTGGTGGTTTTTAAGGCTTTTAAATCATGAAAGTTCTAAAGCCATAAAATCTTAAAAAGATTAAACCAATAAGATCCATTACATTTTTAGATACTTAGACTCTATGCTTAAGTTTTGAAATCTTTAACACGAGCCTTTTGAAGAACTAGCTTCGCTTCTTAGGTATAAGAATTTTTATAAATAACTATTTTGGCATTTTCTGCACCTCCCCTGCCCAGTAAAGCTCTAGGCAAAAAACGTTTCTGTTCTTGCAGATT
>NW_015090880.1:3993414-4071776 GCF_001431845.1 Calidris pugnax
CTAAATAAAGAAATAAATGAATGTACTGAAACTACAGAAACGATTTTGGCGTTGAAGCCTGGGTTTAGTCTTTGCCTTTGCACTAAAAATTGCCAACAGGGAGATTTTCCTTCTAATTCCTTATTTAGTAGTCCATTTGATTTTAAAACTAGATTGTTAGATGTATTTCTTTATGTCAATTCAGATGTTTTCATTGTTTTCATTTTCATTTTTTGATTTTCTTTTTTTTCTAAGTCTAATACAGAAAAAACTCTGTTAAACCCTCAGGCTCAACAACGTCATGTATCAGATCCATAGCTCTCCTCTTTATTAGTATTAAGTTTAGGAGACTTATGAAATTGGGAGGCATGATTCTTTATTTCCCAAAGAGCATGAAAACAAACCTTCTGTGTTCTTACTGATTTATTGCTGCTATTAAATCATGCCACAAGGAAAATAGAAATATCCTCTTCAGAGGAAAAGCTTGGCTCTCCCCACCTGGGATGCCATTTTATGATGTGGTGGGTGACTGGCTTGCCTGGATCTCAGTCAGGCTCCTGCTTTGACCCCACGTCTTCTGTCCCATATTGATTTGGAGGTGTAAAAAGAGGATCCTACTGAAAACAGTGTGATATGGGTCCACTTTTTAGTATCATTGCACTATACTTGGAGACAGGCTTGAATTTTTGTCTAATCCTTATTAGCCAGCTATCTGGAAAGCCAGGTTTTTTTTTTGGTGGGGGGGAGTACAGCTGTAGGATCTGACCACAGCAGTAATTTAAGTTCCAATCCGTGCTACCTTGCATTTACATGTGCAGCTGGTCTGTTTAAAAGCTCAGTCTCCCACCCAGTATCCATGGATGCATCTGGGATCTACCTCTTGGTATGCGCTGATGTAGAGAGATGCTGTTTCCTTGTTGGCTAAACATCTTTTGAAGTGCTTTTAATTTTTTTGGCTTCATTATTTCTTCAAAAGAAGCGGTGTACCAAACATCAACATATTGTTGATTTAATGTAGATGAGGAAATAACTCATGTTTCTGGTGAATTCTTGCATTGAAACTAATCCCACGTAGGAGTATATTTGCACTCATAAGTGTAATTCTTAGCGTAGGCTTCTTGGACGCTGGCAGAATCCCAACAATACCTTCCTCTGTGCAAAACAGATATATCTTTTAAAAACTTGCAATAATTCTGATCTAGTCTTTGGTGAGGAGTTTCTGGATGGGTGAGAATCTACTCGCAGAAAAAAAAACCCTCAACTTTCATCCCTTACTGCTGTGACACTGCTCTTGTTAAAATTCAGTTTTCAGTAAGTTACAGCATTCAGAGCTGGTCTGTATTTTAATGCATAATGGGTTTGCATATTAATAGTAATATCCTTTTTGTACATTATACATGTATAGTTGTAACGTTAAAATTAATTGATGCCAATAGTGACTGTCAGAATTGTTTAGCTTGAGTTGCTTGTAGATTGCTACCAATATCCATTACACTGATAGAAAATGTTGTTTGCTTATTGAATTAATTACAAAATGAGGAACCAATCTTAGAGTTCTGCTGTTCTGTGAATTGTTTGATGTCACGGGTGCTTCGTACAGATCTGCTACCAGAAATCAGAAATGCTGCTCTAAGTCTGAAAAGGCCAGTATATTCTCAAGCCAAACTGCTCCTCTGTTACGGTGAACAAAGGACACAGCAAAGAACCTGGTAGGAAGCTCCAGGAGGCAAGGAACTTGCTCTGCTCCTGGCATCTTCTGCCTGTAAGCTGACAGATGGTGGTAGCTTACTGGAGACCCAGTTTCACCTCTCGCTGTGAACCAGTGTACATCTTGCCTCTGCCTTCCTCCTGCTGCTGCTCTTGCTCCTAATACAGTGACAGTCATCTTGTACACTTGTGCTTGGCATTGTGAGTGTTTCTCACAATGATGCTGATCAGTTCACTTGGAATTCAGGGAATAAATATAGTCTTCATCCAAATACCCTGGTTTTTCTCGTTAGCTGTATATAAACCCGAGGTGGTCCAAGACAATGAAGAAACTGTTGTTGACTTAATAGAGTTTCTCCAAGTTCAGTGGGTTTACAGAGTCTGCATTTTGGTGGTGGGCATGCTCTATCAGTTACAACATTTAATTCCTTAAGCGTAGAAAGTGCTGTGATACTGAAACTATTTTCTAAGGGAGACCTTAAATACCTGTGAAGAGTCTCATCTGTTTCTACATCATCTTCCAAGCTGAAGAAAACCTTCTCTTGCAAAGCAGCTACTCTGTGCTGCAGGTACTGTCTAACCTTAGAGCTGAATCCTCACCTCCAAACAATTAATGCTTCATTTAAACAAGCTGTCTTTATCTTCATTGGTTAAACTTACAGCAGGTTTATGACATTTGAATGGAGAGATTTTGTCTGGTGGCTATTCCAATTTTTACCTAAATTGCTAGGAAGAAATTTTCAAGTGTGTTATCCTGCACTAAAATTTTCTTATTGCAAATATTGCTGAGCATCTGGATTTATACACTCCTGCCTAGCGCAGTTAAAAATACAACATAGTCAGTAATTCCAATGTTGGGGTTTTAGTCTCCTGTTTCAGACACCTTGGAGAAAGTGCCTTTTGAAGGTATATAGCAATTCCTCAGCACGTGGCACACCTGCCACATGTGATAAGGCACAGCTGCTTCTCCACAGCTCCTTTTTGGGCCAGTATGGTCCACCATTGGCAACTCTGAGTTTCAGAAGCAGTGAGGTCTTGGAAGTTGATGCAGGACAGCTGGCTTCCACCCCAACATCAGGCAGCCCTCCCCTCCTGTCCCGAGGTGGTATGGGGGACACCAGGAGCTGCCTCTAGGAGAGGCTGTCATCTGCTCTCGGCAAGCGGGAATCCCTCTTTCTTCTCTCTTGAAGCATCAGCTTATCTATGCAAAACTTGATTGCAGACCGCATTTTGTAGTTTAAAGAAAGAAAATTACATGGCTGAACCTATTTTTTTAATATATATTTTATATGAATCTAAAGATTCATGTCAAATTCTGAATCTACATTCATAGCATTGATTTTCTTCCCTGTCCCCCAGCAGCAGCTATTAAAATAATTCCTCTTTTACTTACCAGGCTGTCCCTACTGAAGAGATAAGAGATTAGAGTTCGTCTGTTTTGCTTTTCTTCTGCTGTGTAATGAAATGAAGATAAAGCTTTCGGTTGTTACCTGAGTAGCCACCCTATTGTTTCTTCTCCCTTTTGATAGCAAACTGGACACAAGCACCCCAGGCTTGCTGTTCTGCTGCCTTCATTGATTAAACTACCTTCTGAAGTATCTGTCGTTGGCTATTGCTGAAGAATAAATGATGACCAAGATGGATGAGTAATCTCATCTAATGTGATAATTCCCAGGGTTTTGGGTACTACCTTTTATCCTCTGTTTCTTACCTACCAAACAGATTAGGGGTGCTCATTGCTTTATGAACTCATTGCTTTATGAAGGCTGGAGATCTGCAGTTGAGTCATACTATAGAAGAACCAAGTTGGGTGAGGAGAAACCCTTTGGTCCACAAGCAGAAAAGTAAAATTGAGGAGGGAACACAAGGGAAGAGGACTTTGGGAGAAGTTTGCTGTGCAGCATAAGCTCCATCAGTCCCTTACTCAGACAGCTCAGGACACTGTGGGGTAAAAAAACATTGAAGTGGCTGTGAATGACAGTTGAGAAATAGGGAAGTTACACTGTGGATGAAATCTAAAGCTGAATAATTTGGCAGATGTTCAGGAGAACAACAGAACTGAAAAGAAATACTTTATGTTGTATTTAAAAAACCCTTTCAGAAGAAGCTGTTTTGATTTTGTTGTTGTTCTTAATAATAATCTTCAAAATTAATGCTTTAGATTTTTGATTTTTGGTAATGCTGAATGTGCTGCTGCTAGCCTCTTGGACAAAAGCTTGATTTTTGCCATAATTAACCTTTCGGTTTCTTGTTTAATAACAAATGAGATAATAATAGCTTTTAACTTTTCCAGTACAGGACATACGTATCAGTGTTGAGATTTCAAGGACCAGTATTTATCACAATTTTCACACTTGGTTTTCAGTTAAAAAAATAACACAAAGCTGGAAAGTAAAATCTTAACCTCAGCCATATTGCTATACACATTTGAAAACCTAAGCAAATAAAAGCTCATTTATATTCTTGTCTGATTAGGACAATCAGAACTTATTGATGCTGAAATGAACCAAATTTCCATAACTATAAACAGAATATTAAAATATGGCTGTTTAATGTTGCAGGATTTTTTTTCCTTCTTGGATGGAACAAATAGTTAGGTCTTCTCAACTTTTTAGGAGTCTTGTAACAAAGTCAAAAGCGTTTTAGACACAGCCCTCTTAATAGAAAGCAGGCCTTTTTCTAGACCAGTGCTGCTGGTCCACCACATAGGTGGTTGCGTTTGTGCTTGGTTGTCCTCTACTCTCTGTTAGGTCCATAGTCGAGGGTCAGATGTTCAGGGACTGCAAACTCAGTGGAGAAATATTTGAAACCACTTTATTTGAACCAGCCACTAGAAGTATTTGTAGTATTTTAATACGAAAGAGGAGAAGTGAAAGCCTTAGTGAAGAAGGGGAGTAATTTTTACGCAATGATACGCAGTAAGGAACGCCAAATACTGAACCCAACTGGGTGTTTCCAGTGGTGTAAAATGATAAACCTGGACTAGCCTAGTGCAAAGGGGAAAGGGCTGTGTGTTTTGAGGAGACCTGGGTTTGAGTTGTGAAGGCAGGTGAGTTAGTTTCCATTTATATTGCTAAGAAAAAGTATAATGACCCGTGTAAGGGTCTATGTAAAAAGAGGCACAAACTGGAGACTTTCTGCATTGTTCTACGGTGCTTGGTCCTGTCTGGTGTCACTTTAAGGAAGTACCAAGTGAAGAATCAGTCAATTAACATCACTTTTGTTTAGACGAGGCAATAGATTACGTCAGGAGCTTATTTTAACTAAGCAGAAAATTTCACAACTCCAGTGCCACTCCTCCACTGTTGCAGACTGGAGAGGCTCCAAGTGCCACCTTGTCCCCAGAGAGCTCCTGGTCATGCTGTCCACACAAGGCGCACACGTTGCAAAATAATTCAGTGCATCTTCGGGTGCTCTGCAGCCAGAGCCAAGGGGCCACGAAGGAAAATGTAGCGTTCACTTGCCTTTGGCAGTTGTTGTGCAATGAGAACTTCAAAATGTTTTAAACCTGAATTAAAAACAGCTTAATTTGCATAGTCAAGGGTAATTAGTGTATGTTTTATCTTGGTTCCTCATATAACTATTTATAAGTCTAAAGGGACTATAGAAAATCCCAAAATAGTTCCATGCTAGATTCAGTAAAGGATTCTCCTGTACTTCAGAGGTGGCAGATAAAGGTATTGCTATTGGTAAACAGATGAATGGCAAATTTTACTACATTACAGATAACAGGGGAATTGAGACACCAACAGCCTTAGTACCAGACACAGGATTTGATTCACACTGGTGTGACTGTGCCTTAAGGTGAACCTTGCGATGGCACCTTCAAGGAGCTTCAAATCTGCTCCTTGGTCATTTCTGGGAGGTCTTTGCATAGCTTGGAAGAGCTAATGTGCAAATAAGAACCAGTTTTTAAATGCTTCGTCATGTGGTCAAGGAATTCTTGATCTAGTTCATTACAAGTTACTTTCTGGTCTTTATGTTGCTGGAGATCATCCATTGGAAGAGACTTTATGAATTCGATCTTCTAAGGTTTCATCACATTTCTCATTTTTAAGGTTCAGCATGTAGGGAGATCATATGGTGTGTTATTTAATGAGTCAGCTCTGGGGAGATGTAATGGAAGGAAATGCATTTTTTCCTACCTTTTTCAGAATGTAAGAAACACTTATCCTATATCAATGGCTTAAAAGTGGGATGGATTCATTCCTTCCCGTGACATTTTGTGCTAGTTGGGAAGCTATTCCAGCAAGCTCTGATAAGAGCCAGTGGTTTTTAAGATAAACTACTGACATTAATGGTGCCTTGACTTTTTGGGGAGACGGAGCAGTGTGACAGTTCTTTCTGCCCTCAAAATTTATAAGATTTGCCTTTGCAGCTGCAGAAAAAAACTAAATCTGAATTTACTTACTATAAGCCTATGCAAAACTTGATTGCAGACCGCATTTTGTAGTTTAAAGAAAGAAAATTACATGGCTGAACCTATTTTTTTAATATATATTTTATATGAATCTAAAGATTCATGTCAAATTCTGAATCTACATTCATAGCATTGATGCAAAATGGGCATATTTCAGCTTTTATAAGAGTTTACAAGCGAGTGACAGCAGTGAGCAACATACTGGAAAATATTACTTCTAGTTTTGTTTTTAAAGTTTTTTGGATCTTGACTGGAATTACTGTATTCTGTAAATAGTATCTGGAGGGAAAATGAAATTACATAAAAGCATAGAGTAAACGAGGGAGAAAAAGCAGTTGTTGCAGAACACAACCTTATCGGTTGGGGTGACAGTTTCAATTCCATTTGAGTTCTCTCCAGTTCTCATCCTACTTATGTTGGATTAAGTAACAATTTTTGTCATCTTATTCCTATAGCAACCTTATCTTTCCTTTATGTAAATCTGTTTGTCTCATACTATCTCTCAAAGCTATCTTTCAAAGCTTTCACATGAATAGCTTATGAAGGAGAGAAGCATGGTAAGGAGAGAGAACAGAGACTTTCTGGCATAGGAAATAAGGGAAAGAATATTTTGGATATATTAAAAAAAAATTGATTTTTTTTTTCTTACTCAAAGCTATTTATTGCATCATTTTTCAGTGTAGGTTTTTCAGGAGGACTAAAGTTTTCATGCTGTTTTAAGAGGTTTTCTGGGCAAAACTATTTGAAAAAATTTTGAAAAAGTGTGAAAGCCAACCTACACATCTATCCAGAAATACAGACTTAATGACCTGCAAGGTTACAGCTCATGTAACTTAAGAAAAGTCTTAAGATAAGTCAATGCTTTGTTTTGCTCCTCATGTAACTTGGAATCTCTTAACGAGGAAGCTGGGTGTAAGCAGAGGTTTAGCTGGGTGCTTGGTGCTTCGTGTCCAGCCCTTCTGCCTGTTGGTCCAAATGTAGTATCTAGTTCTTACATTGTAGGTGGTCTTGGTTTTTTTGCCTTGGGTTTGGTGATGGTGTTTGGGGGAAAGGTTTTTTAGGTTTTGGAGGTGGTTTGTGGTGGTTTTTAAGGCTTTTAAATCATGAAAGTTCTAAAGCCATAAAATCTTAAAAAGATTAAACCAATAAGATCCATTACATTTTTAGATACTTAGACTCTATGCTTAAGTTTTGAAATCTTTAACACGAGCCTTTTGAAGAACTAGCTTCGCTTCTTAGGTATAAGAATTTTTATAAATAACTATTTTGGCATTTTCTGCACCTCCCCTGCCCAGTAAAGCTCTAGGCAAAAAACGTTTCTGTTCTTGCAGATTCTTTTTTTTTTTTTTTTTGAGATGACTGGTGATTTTTCTTGCACTTCAGGACTGTTCTTAAACCTCCAGTGTATGGCTTATTTAGGAAAACAGAGCTTGTATTCACTGAAAAAAATCAAAGCAAGTCATTGCTAAGGAAAGAATTTCAGTCCTTGTTTTGTTTGTCAGAACTACCCTAATGGGGTCTTGTTAGCCCATTTAGCATACTACAGATAATATTAAGATAATACTTAAAAACATTCACATTACATTAATACCACATTAAGGGCCTGATCTAAAGCCCATTGAAGTTGATAGGAATGTTCAGTAGGAATCTTATCCTTTTATCTTTCAACTGTAGTTTTACAATTTACAAAATAAAACATAAAAAAAACTTTTCAGTCAACATAAACATTTGTGTCATCTGTGTCATACTTCACCCTTCATGGCTCATAAACCTGTTGGACTTGGAGCCACCTCAAACTGAAGCTAATAATTAAAAACTAATTCTGAATGCTTTTTACAGCAACAGGTTCTGAAACAGGAAAAAATTGCTTTGCTAAAAGGTGTGTAACAAGTGTGGTTGTCTTGTGCTGTACTGAATTTTACTAACACAATGAATATATAAATATATAGTAAGTTTTAACTGTAAAGTAAGTTAAAACTATAAGTTTTAACTGTGGCTGCAACACAGTAAATGCCAGATTTAGGAAGGATTAAGAATAGCTGTTTTTAATGTCTTCACTGTGTATCTTGTTTCATTAAATGTACTTTTTGGGGGCTCTGATTTGCTGCCAACGCGCCTGCTTTGCTTCCTGATGTTTATCGTCAGTACAGCCACTTGCTAAGCAAAGTGGGTATCTCCGTACTAACGCAATGGAGCTTGCAGAACTGCTCCTATTACACTGCATTGCTTCCGTCTCTATTTTGGTGTCGATAATGTATTTACCTAAGTGTTTCTAGTAGAATGTGGTAGCGAGCGGTGGCAGAGAGCACAGGCTGTGAATTGTGGGGAGTCTCATTTAATAACCACAGAAATTCTCCCTACTTACGAGAAGAGATGCAGTACCTGTTTTTTATTCTCCTGTTATTACCGCTCTCGGCCCTGTGCGGTGAGAGATCTTCTTTCTTTTTTATGAAACTGTATTTTTTCAGCCCATGGCTTTTTATTAAATTGTAGTTAACGATATACTTTTGAGGATTACATCACCCTACGCGGAGCAATTTGGCTTCGGCTGGAGATCAATCTGCACATAGAGCATCTGTCACTTAACGATTCTGCTTAGATACCAACAAAAAGATTTGAGGCCCCACTGTGTTTTGGGGGTTTTCTCCTTATGTATAAGTCTCCATTTATTAAACTCTCTTCGGTAGCACTGGAATTGCATTTGTTTTTATAAATGGAGTAGCAGGAGAAGAGGTAGATATTTCTGGGCAGTTGTTTTTTCTCCACTCCCACAGCTTCTGTTGCTGAATGGTCTGATGCTGAGTTTATTAATCTATACACTTGCTTGCTCAGGTGTAATCCCTTGTTCAGCCACATTTATTCGCCCACTGAAGGATGTGCACATTGGTACATCATAGCATATTAAAGGTTTACTGCCGCCTGCCACAGCTGTCATCTCTTTGACCCTTCAGTAAACTAACAGTCTTCCACATAATTTTGCTTTCATTCAAGTGTAATGCCATTACTGCGCAGGCAGACAGAATGCAATTCTCTAAAGATCTTGTTTCATTCCCTTCTCTTCCAAGGAGGTTAATGTGCTCAAATGATCCCTGAGTTTTCTTTTTCCACTCTCTTGCTGCAAGAAGAGCAAAGAAGAAAGTGCTCTGGATAATCTGTTTGCACTAGCTTTTGGAGGATGGAGCAAACTGGAAAGGTGAACTCCCCAGTTAGCTGGAAGGCCTTTTTACCAACTGAATTTCAAATGCCTTCATTTATTTCCTTAGCACTTCTATTTTTGTTGCTTTTTACTAAAAGCTTACACAGATATTTTTGTTTCTGATACCACTTGCTAGAGAAATAAGCAAGTCAAAACCTCTTTATCCAAAACCAGGTAAACCATCTTTAAGTAATAATGATGTTGGGGGATAACTTAAGACTTAAGTTTAATCAGCGTTTTGTCCGTAGACGTTTGCCATATACAAGCGGTACCATTTCAAAAAACAAACCTTCAACTTCATATTAATGTTTGCATTATATGAGCACCTTGCAGACAGTGTGGGTAGCTCTTGCAGAGCTGATGGAGAGAAGGAAAGCTTGTAGATGATGGGCTGAATCTGGTGTCTGGGGACATCTATTCAAACCCCCGCCATGTAAGGTGGCAGCTGTCATGTCATCGAGTGCAATTTCTTTATGAACTTGCTGTCATTATAATGCCTAATGACTTGTATTTGCCTAGTGCTTTTATATTGATTACTTCTACTGTATATCAGTATTTTACCCAGTAATGAAGTTAAACAATCAAATGAACAGTGATTTATTGGGTTTCTTGGTTTCAAGACTGGTTCTGCACTGTTACAGCTTCTCACCTGCTCTCTGAACTCCTGTTCACAATTTGCCAGAAAGCTCCATCCCCCATTCCCTGAGTACCAAAGAATTGTATGAAACGATGCTTTTGATTATTAACAATCTGATATTTACAGTTGTGTCTTGCATTTCCTTATTGATTGTTCACAGTCCTTTGCATTCACCTATTTTTGAACCTCTAATTTCTTAATACGTGTCTCTTTCTGGTTTTGTTTCATCTTCTTTTCAGAATTTCTTTGAAAGTTCAGCTTCTTTGGTTAACAAAATCTAGCATTGTTCTCTGTAGTATTTCATCACTTTTAGTTCTTAATATGTGCTACTCTTATTTACCCTTTCATATTTGTGTATAACTCTGTTCATTTCCATTCAAAAGTAACTATCACCTCTCTTTAAGCCAGTTCTGTCTTACCCATCCCGTATTTTTCTTTCTCTCAGCTTTTCTGATGGAGATTTACCATCTTGTTTCTTTTAGAAGCCTTTTTGGCTCACAATAAATCCTTCTTTACCGAAAAAAAAAAAACAACCACCATCTAGAGAATCTGATCTTTATGTCTAATCTCTGGACCCTAAACGTGCTTCCAGACTCCAGTATTTACTGACTCTATGGCAAGAGTAAAACTGATTTCTTGCATCCCAGTGTCCATGGGACGGTGATGCTGGTCTCGAGGCTGGCAAAGGGCTGCTGTGCATTGTAACTGTTTTCAGCTGAAAGTAAGACACTTAAGAACACTTTGGTACTTGTCTGCCACGCACCCTGAACTGCATTGATTTTTTGCTATATAAGGTGTCCAAGCAGATCAAGTTAGAGTGAGTTCTTATCACAAATCATTGCTTTGTGTAATGAATTTAATTTATTCCAAGTCATGCTTGCAAAGGTCTCCTGTGCTTCCTCCAGACGATGCAGTATCAGATACCAGTTCATTCTGAGCAAGACCAAATGCAGTTTTATTATTTTACTCCTCTGTTTAATTGCGTAACGATTATTGTTCCCGCTTTTATAAACCGAAACATGGGATTTTTGTTATCTGCATGGGGATTATACTGCTTGTTTTTTAAATGTCTGTTCTATCTGGGTCAGAGCAATGATTAATATTGGAAGAGAGGTTTTGTAACCAGACTGGAGCTCTGGCACTTGGACTGAAAAAGCCATTCTGATTTTCTAGAGGAGGTGAGGGGCAGAGGTAGGCGTGTGACAGAGCAAATGGAATTTTGGCTTAATTTTGTGATGGGTAGACTTTGTCCACGGTTCCGGTCAGGCTGATTAGGCTGTGTTTGTGTAGCTGGTTCTTTGGTAGAGCAGGAACAGAACAGTTCTTTGGTAGAGTGAAAGGTAGTGATTACAGTACTTTAGAAATGAGAAAATAAGCTATGCCGTAGGTTATTGATGTATTTATAAGGTGATAGATCAGAAGGAACAGTTAGATGATCTGTTCTGATCTGCAGGATATCACAATAGAGTTTTACTCAGTAACCCTGGTATTAAACCCATATCCAGGATGCAGTAACTTGTTGCTGCTTTTGCACTGTCTGCGGTTTTAATTCTAACTGGAGTTTACCTGGCTCCAGCCTTTGGGTTTGTCCTACAGAAGAAAATGCGAAGTGAGAAAATAAGCTATGCCATAGGTTATTGATGTATTTATAAGATGAAGGAACAGTTAGATGATCTGTTCTGATCTGCAGGATATCACAATAGAGTTTTACTCAGTAACCCTGGTATTAAACCCATATCCAGGATGCAGTAACTTGTTGCTGCTTTTGCACTGTCTGCGGTTTTAATTCTAACTGGAGTTTACCTGGCTCCAGCCTTTGGGTTTGTCCTACAGAAGAAAACGATACCAGAAGAAGAAACTCCTGTGAGAAGGTGATAGGAAAGCGAGCGGGCAGCAGGCTGCTGAGAGCTCCTGCAAAGTGCTGGTGGTGGGTACTCCTCCAGTGTGCCTTCACTCCCCCCTAAATTATTTCTTTTATTGACCGCTGTGAGCCTTTTGATAGGAGGGTACGAGTGTATGAAGGTCGCTTACAGTGAAAACCTATTTCAGTGCAGATAAGTCAAACGGCTGCGGCGAGTCGCGCTGTGAGTGTTGGGGCAACTGGAGGGATCTGGGCTCATAAGGTTCCCTTAAATGAGCCACCAGGAACATTGGAGTCTGTGCTCAGCGAGAGCGACCGTCCTCTTGATGCCTGCTGCCGCTCGCCGTGGTTGCAAAATAATTTGACACCTTCCACTCTCAGACTCTCGAAAACTAATTAAATATACTCAGCAGCACTTGAGGATAGGAGAGGTTTCCAGATAAGACAAGAAACTGGCTGCTCTAATAGCAGGAAACTCCGGCACGAATCAGCAGCTCCCCATACTGAGCAGCTCCAAAATGAGACCCGATGGCCTTGAGATGGCCTTTAGGCTGATTTGGTTGAATTCGCTCTTTGTCTTTGTCTTTGCTGTTTAAGAAACGCCTCCATCAAATTCTGTGCCCTGAAGCTTCCCAGCAGCATATCCTTCCTGTACCTTAGGTACAGGCAAGAAAATCCCTTTCTAGGTCTTCCCCTACACATGAAGACTTACCAAGAATAAACCCAAACTCTTGGTTGCTCCTCATACTTGCTATTTCTCTGTAACGCTCACCTAATGGAGCCTGGCATTGCTTTTGAGATGAGAGAGTCTGTCTTGAGTTCAGACCCTGGCAGCAAAAACTAGGAATTCCCTCTGGATTAAAAGAAAAAGGAGGAGAGAGAGGAATTTAATTGATTGTAATGAATATCATAATCATAATTAAGGGGTAAGGGATTGGCAGAATGAGGTTTATGAGACTGCAGGTACAGGTATTTTAAGAAAAGTTGAGGACTGTGCTTCTCCTGAGTGCTGTAAGAGCTGAGGAGGCTGGAACTGGTGGGGAAGCAAGGACTGAAGGAGAAGCCATTGAGAAGAAGGGTGTGTGAGGAATGACAGAAACGTGTAGGAACTGTATTTCAAACCAAAGCATCCCAGATCCTATGAGAGACCATGGCATTGGGACTGGGACTCTGGAGCTTGGGGTTTCAGTCTGGGTGGCTGCTTCATGGGATGTGTGTTTGTAACCTTCCTGGTGGCTTCTCTTCTGATGGCAAATGTCCCTCAGTGCCTTTCCTAGCTGCAGCATGTGCCCGGTCAACAGGGCCCAACACGTGCTCCCATCCCAAGCCCTTAGAGCTGAAATCTTACTGTTTTGGGTTTTTCTCTAGGCCAATATTTGTGATCTTGGGCAACCTTAATTCTGGCATTTTCTAACTCCAAATACAGTTTGCAACCTCAGTATGTTCTTTTAATTTTATTAGGGACTATAGAGTAATATATTTGCACAAGAAAACTGAATTAGATTATGCAATGTTTTTAAGCCTTTGATTAAATAATATATTTTTTTTTAAGAACTTGTTCTTGTGCATAGGTTGGAGATACGGCTTCATGGGCAACTTTTCATCATTTGGCTTCCATCTTCAGTATTCAGGAAATGATTGTACTATTTGGGAAATGATTCTGCCATTTGCATCGCACAATGTCATATCTCCTATAGATTAAGTTAGATTTTTTTTTTTGCATTTTTATGTGAACATGGCAATTTTTTATTGTTTTAACCATCTCCACTGTCAGCATCAAAATTATGTGTTTTTTCTTTTATTTTTTCTGCCTTCTCTGCAGTAAAATATACCACATTTGCTTGTCAGCTGCAAACGATATCATGGCAAGAAATGCATTTCGCTGCATCCCTGTTCCCCAATTTCTGTAAGAAAGTAACTGCAGACCATCTGCTTTAGTCACATTTAGCTACTGTAAAGGAAATGAGCAAAATATATTCTGGTTTGCTTTGATGTGCTCCTGAACATCCATTAAGGTATGACTTTAACGTTGCTGTATGGTGTCTGGATAGAAATAGATAATTTTTCTTATCTATCCTGTCCTCCTGAGCCTGTTAATGTAGTCTAATCCCAGCTAGTAACCTAAGAGATTTATAGTCATAAATGTTTGCAGCAATTTTCCAGAATCTGTTTTACGTGGTGGCAACATCTTTGTACTCAGCCAGATACTGCTGCGGTTGTAGTGGAGCACCCAAGGAAGAGTGTATTATATCCCTGTTTCAGAGATGTTAGATTGGAACATCACAGAGGCAATTAATGTCAGAATCATACGCTATATTCAGGATAGTAAGTCTGAGTAATATTACTTGTCAGATGAGAAAATTCTCATACCTCTTTCTTAAAATTGCTGTGTGAGTAGTTAATGCAGTAAAATAACCGTTCTTCCTCTACGCGAACCAGGAAAATGTGCTACCAAGAAAATGCGTTACTTGTATTTCTACTCCTGCATTTTTCATCTACCAATAACTCCGATAATGAAATTAAAAGTTCTAATTTCCTCTGAATTTCTCTGTAAATATTGTTCTTGATACAATATTAATTTCTGTTCTTGCATTTCGTCCCCTGTGTGGCTGGCTTCAAGTAGGTTACTGAAATCACTTATGTAGAAATAGTCATCCTCTTTAAGTTGTACTTGTATTATTAGATTAAAGAGTTGAGGTATAATGGACTTCACAAACCCATCTGGTTTTAGGTTGAGAAACGGTATTCCGGAAAATTATTAAAATAAAATCAAAAAGTAAAAATGTGTTAGTGTTAGCTCTTTAGGGTCCCCAATGCATCGAGTTAAAAATACTGAACAGCAGCTTGAGATAGAGATAAAACCCAGCCAGTTCTGGTGAAGAAAATGGCACAAGTACTTTTGGCAGGATTGGTCATGAGTTAGGGTTTGCTCTCTTCTTCCTGGCAAATTACTCCGGTGGTGTAGCTCCTGGATGGGGAGATGGCTTGTTGAATTCCATGTGCTGCAAAGCTGGTGGTAGAGGGAGAGATAGAAAGAGGTAAAGCTTTTCAGAGTTGTAATCGGAGTGAGGCAGAGCTTTGGAGAGCCTGATCCTCGAAGAGGTGGTCCACAGGCTGGGAGAGCTGGAAGCTCACTCTGGAAAGCTGGAGCAGCTCCATAAAGATGATGCAGTTTCCTCCAGGGGGCTGTGTTTTTAATTAGCTGTGTTGGAGTTAACAGTGTTCCTTATTACGTTTGTAGCTCGATTAACTTGTGCATTTCATATTATTTTGCTTAACCCAGGTAGGACACATATTTTGATGAGAATTATAAATATTTTGAAGGTCTGTGAATATTGGATTTTTCTGCTGACTAACAAGTTAGTGTGTTTTTACGTGTGAAGCAGCAGCTGTGGCAAGACATCTGTTGATAGGACACTTACTCATCTGCTGTATCTGTTATTTGTCATCATTACATCTGTTATAGTCCACATGGCCCTAATCAAAGCACTGGGGCTATTTGCCAGGTGCTCCATAGCAAGTGAGATGGGAAAGAGGACAGATTTTGGTTACCCGTCTCCTAGCAATACTTTCTGGTGACAACCCAGCTATATATTCTGTAATATTTGTGGGAGAATCAGTCCATTTCTTTAAGGAAGGTGGCTGTCTTTGGAAGGTTAAAGGAGTGAAATCGGGCAGAAAAAAAATAATGCCATTGTCATCAGCCTGTTCCCAGTGCTTCAAAATGAACTGTTGCAGAGTGATTCTCATTCTTTTTTTTTTTTATTTTATTGAAGAAAGTAGTCTTGGAAACTTGCTAATTATTAAATAAATAAACTTCAGGTAAACAGACCTAGGTCTGGCAAAATGTTTATCCCTCTGTTTATTAAAACATGAGTAGCCTGGTGTTCTTCACCACTAAACCTGCTTTGTGGTCACAAGCTGTTGGAGGTGCTTTGTAGACTGTCAGGATGTTCTTAGGGTTTGGTTTAGGAAAGCTTGAGGGGGGCAAAACTTGTGTTGCATCTGAGAACTGGGCTGTAGGATAATTTCCTTGGGCAAACATCCTTCCCTCCTGAGATAGCAATTCAAGTAATTTAAGAACTTTCTTCAGTGCTGTGTTTGCCTTGAGTTCAGTGATTATTCTCAGATAATACAAATTTATGGAAGGGAGTGCTTTTTGAAATATTTATTGGAGAATATCTTTCTGTCAAAACATGCATTTCCTTCAGAACGCTATTTTTCCAGTTCTGTCAGTGCATTTTTACCAATGCAAAGCACGTTTAAAAAAAAATAAAATATATATATCCCTGCTCATCAGATGTTGACTCAACTTTTATGCTATTAATGTTCCTCTACTGCTTTTTGATTCTGCTGTCTCTGGTCTCTCCCTTCTGTTCCACACAGCCCACAAAAGCATCCCATCTCTTTCTGTCCCTCCTTCTCCCTCATTACTGCAGACTCTACTCCCTCTTTCCACGCTGGCATTTCACATTCACCCCACTCAATAGATCCCTGCCAGTTTCTTTTTAGCTTTTCCTATTTGTGTCAATAGAACACAGATTTTGTTGTATGACTTTTAAATGATTCTCGTTTAATTGATATAAAAGTGTTTAATTCTTTCCTGTGTGCTTTTTTGCTACACTCCAAGTGATTTACGGGGAGATGAAGAGTTTGAGAGTTTTGTAAGAAAAGTTTTTGATGCTGTTGGTTCACTGTAGCAGGCCCCAGCAGCCACTTAGCAGCACTTGCTCAGTCGATGTTCTACATTTCATGCAATGGAAACAACCTGCAGGGTCTCAAATGTAGAAGTTAGCTGCGTTTTATTAGCAGTGTTTCTATGGATGCGAGTTACAGTCTGAATGAGACTAATGTAATGTGTGTGGAGATGGGAGCAGTATTGCAAAGTGAAAACTCAAAGTTTTCTTAAGCGTCGCTTTTGGTTGCGAATAGCCAGTACCTTGAGGGTGGGGTGGGAGGTTCTTTCTGCTTGGCCTGTCCTGGAGCCTCCTGGGCATGAAATGCCCAGGGCATCACTGGTTTTAAGTGGTGGGGCTGGTACCTGCTGGGCAGCAGGGCTGGGTCTCAGCCCGGAGGAGCAGCGCTGATGTCCTGGGCTGCAGGAACACACCACCAGCACCAGAGCTGCTCCTCTGCTGGCAAACTGGGCTGTTAAAAATACTCTATGGTGTGTGTGTGTAACCTGCTGTACTGCTACCAGATAAATGTCATACTATAAAATGAAAGTTCAGCAGTGTGTCACAGCATTAACAGCTTTTGGAGGGGTTGCTGTGAAATTATATGATTTCCCCGTGACACCAGCATGACAGAAATGAAACTGTGGAGATGGCTCCCCAGCAGCCGGTTTGTCTCTTCTGGAGTGACAAATCACTCCAATCCTGTTCACTTTTGCACTGTTAACGTTTTTCTTCTCTCTCCTTTCTACCTCCAACAATAATCTATGATTATGGAGATAACTTTGGGTTTCATCCCTCCCTCGCACCCCAGCGTGATTCGCTCAGGCTTGATCGGGAGCCCAGAGAAGGCAGCAGAAAGTCTCCCTTGCTCCATGTGCAGCTCTGTCACGTTATTCAGTGTCTGAGATCTGCCAATAGTATAAAATACAAGGTCACAGAAACGCCTTGATTTAGCCAAATTTGGGGTATAGAGGCGTGGGGAAGGTTTGCTTATGCACTTAGGCGATGTAGGTGGTGGTGGTGAAGTTTGTTCTTTTTAAAGAAACAAATTTGTCTTATTCTGTTTACCCCAGAAGTTGTCATTATCAACATAGCTATTACAACTGCTGAGGCTGTTATTTTTTTTTCCTTAAGAGCCGAGAGGCTGGTATTTCATTTTTTTTAATAATGTGACTTTACCAGGGCGAGCTGGTTGTGAATTAGTACTTCATTATGTGCTGACATCAAACAGAGTCCCCACTTCAGAATTACCTATTGAAGAAAACAGTTAAGATTTGGTTGTCTGACTCATTTAGGTCCTTGAACATCCTACTGGTATAGAATTACACATAAAGTATGTTTAACAACTTCTGCTGCTTTGCATAATAATGAGTCTAATGAAGTAATGGAATAAATATGTTTGTGGCTCTTAAGGGACGATTATGTTTGTAGAGCATGAACCCTTGTTCTGCAGTTATCAAAACATGGTAGAATTGCTAATAAACATGTGTTGACAATAAATATCAATTGATATAAGTGTAATAACGTGTTTGATTGTCCCAGGACTTGGAGCTGGAAACCTACTGCATCCTTCTCCTCTCCAGGGAGGGAATGTGTCCTGTGTGTTACTTTAAAAAATAAATAAAAATTAGAAGATGGTGTAGTTCCTAGGAGCCTCTGCTAATCTTATGAAGGTTCTGTGTACAGACCAGTGTGAACAGGGGTGAAAAATCCCACAGGTTTTTTGGCACAATGTGATACAACTCAGTGCTGCCAACGGGCTGGAAGTTGGGTGTCTGGAGCAGCTTTGTCATCCGAAATTCTCTGGATCTTGCATAACTTGGTCTCTTATGTCTTTTCTAAAGCATAGGTTTATTATTTGATCTGATACTGATCTTTGATCTGTTTGGTTACCTTTGCTGATTACACAAGATCACAGAAACAAGAAACATTTTAGAAGGCACTCGCAGTGAACCCCAATGACTCTGGCCAAAAGACGTGCCTTCTGCAGATTAAGATAAATTATTATTTCTGCCTTCTGCAGATTAAGATAAATTATTATTTTTTTTTTTATTCTTTCTTATGTGTTGATACCAGGTGAGAACAAGGTCTGTTTTACCTTCTCCAGATGCTTCAGGGAGCATATTCTCTCCCACCTCCCCCATGAAATTACAAATGTGTCTTTTAATAACTGGGTATCACATGAACTTTTATATGCTTGTATTCTAAATGCGTAATGCTGTTATTCCAGAGCAGAGGCTGTGCAAATTATGCTATTGTTACTTTAACTCCATATTTGAAATCTTTCATTGCAATGTGCTTGAGACTTAAAACTTTTCTTATTAAATGGAAGGAGAGAACCCAATGAAATATGTAGTTTTCATATCCTTGCTGTTTGTATGTGCAAGAACACGTTTCATTGTTCTTCTTTTCGGGCAGAATAAAAGACTTTTCAATAAAGCTGAATTACATTTTCTTGCTCCATTTTATTGCAGTGGCATGTGTATTTCAGTTGATGTAACTTTATGTACTTGGTACTAAAGCAATGAGGCCAATATATGTATTAGCATGGGAAGGGAGAAGAAAATGCTGTTTCAGGAGTCAGAAAGGCCTCAGTTGCTAATTTTAAACTTTCTTCTATATAGCGAACTATAAACAGCCAATAAAAACATTTAATTTGCAAATTATGCAGTTCTAGATTGGTTTTATGTTGGACTTTTTTCTTTTCCTTGTGTAGTCAGGTTTTTGTAACATTTTTACCAAAATATTCTCAGTGTTAGAGACTTTGCCTGCTGGAGTTAAGTAATAAAGTTGGTCGTTTCCTACTGGAGTAGTAGCGTTTCAGATGGAATAAAAGTGGGGTGTAGTGAATCATAATAAATTCATGTAAGAAGCTGTAGACAAGATACCAATTAAAACACTTTGTTTTGATGACCAGCTTGAAAAAGTAGATAAAGTTTTAAAAATCTGATGAGTAAGACAAGCCATAGATCAACAGCTAGAACACAGAAGTACTTTATATCTGTTTCTGCCCTTTTCTTTCAAACAAAACAACGGGATCCTGTCATCCCATGGGGCGCTGAAAAGCGAGTCCTGCTCTGACTCATCGCTTCTCAAAACCATTTTCTGTCCTCTTCTTATCCTCATTTTTTGTTTCCAGTTATATTTTATCTATTAAGACATTTCAGCAGGAGAAGAGCCTCTGATTTCAGAGATACAAATCGATCTGTAAAAGTAAACACTCTTTTCCATTATTTGCCCACCTTTTTACAGTATTTTATTTACCCTGTCAGTTTTCTGAGGACTTAATGTTCCTTCCCAATGATTTCATGTAATAGCAAGTTTTCTTGGAAGATGTAGAACTACTCCCTAGTGCCATTCCTGTTAGAATACTGGCTTTATAAAACAAAGCAAACTCAAAAAATAAAAAGCCAAACAACAAAACCAACAAAAAAACCCCACCCCAAACCACCCTGCCCTGATCTTCCACCAAAGAGGGCTGGCTTTGACCTTCAGCACTCTGAATATGCTACAGAGGTGCCTGATAATCAGACTAGAAGCTCATAAAATCAGAGCAGAAGCTCGTGTATAAGCAGCGGGTATTTCCAAGGTCAGAGGTTTGGGCTTCATTGCGTTGTGTTAATAAAGAACTCTATTACTATTTTTCATAGTGATTTTTAATTATTTTCAAAGTGGTGCCAGACAACGTATAAAGAGAATGTGCAAGTATGTAAATGAATTAAGTGATGATATTTCTGCAGCTGTGTGATTAGTCTGGTACTTAAACCACTCTAGAAGGTAGGATGGAGAGCTTCCTGCTAATTAGTGAAAAATTATTCTTTCATTGTAATATGGCTCACGTTCTTCATTTTTCTGATGGCTTCTGCGTTGCTTCGTGTTTCCCAAAAAAAACCTACTCCCCTGTGACAGCAGTCTTCATCTGCAATCAGTGATTAATAACTTCTGCAGTACAACATTGCAACAGCTCAAACCTTATCCCCCAGTGGGTCCCCGCAGGATAATGGGCACGTGTTTTGGTGTGTCCCCACGGGTCACCTCCCTTCCCCGGGTGCTCCCAGCCCCGTCCCATCCCGCTCACGCACTGTGTCGGGCAGCTCAAAGGCGATGGAGTTTCTGAACGTCTGTGTGTGCAATAAATGAACGTGCGTGCTTGGAAAGCAGTGATAAAGCAGTTCATCTTAATTACAGAAATGATGGGTATTGCATAAGATTTATGGCTCTTGGCGGTTGTGATGCAAGAGGGCAAAATTTGGCCCAAATTAATTTTATATATAAATAGATTGTCTTTCTTTTGCTGTAAATTTTAAAATCTTACTTGCACACCTGTTTGCATTCTAGTGTAGAATTGTGTCTCTTCTTCTCTGACGTACCAGATGAAAGACCCAAACCTACTGTGTGAGTGAAAATATAGACCCTGACATATATCTGCATGGAAATTAAGTTGGAAAGCAGAAAATAGTCCTGTAAATAGATTTTCTTTCTTTTGCTGTAAATTTTAAAATCCAAGTTGCACACCTGTTTGCATTCTGGTGTAAAATAGTGTGCCTCTTCTTCTCTGACATACCAGCTGAAAGACCCAAACCTACTGCGTGAGTGAAAATGTAGACCCTGACATATATCTGCACAGAAATTAAGTTGGAAAGCAGAAAATAGTCCTTTTAAGGAACCTTCTATGAGATTTATATGCAGTAACAAAGAATATTAGAACAGTATTTTAGTGTGGCAATAAATGTATTTTTTTTTTAATGAAGCATTGAAAATTCTAATCACTCTTGCTCAGTGTTCTGACTATAACAGCTGTTGCTTTTCAATATTAAAAAATACTATGTTTTAGGAAATAGCTACTATTGGTCAACTTACTGCTCCTATTATGCTTGGTAATAAAGGCAGCCTTAGTTTCCAGACTGTGTTAGTATCCCTTACAAGGTTATAAACAAACCTTTTTAAAAAAATTGTTATTGTGTGGTTTTATGATGGAAAAACATACAGTTTATTCATGGAAAAATCTTTATTAGTGCACAACCTTAATCTTAGTTTGTATTGAGTGTTGTATCTAGCTTAATTCCAGGAGATAATGAGGCCATACTTCCTTGGATCTTGAGTCACCGGTTAGAGGGAAAGTTAATATAAATTCATGATGAAGTATTGCTGCTCTGCAATTTTGCATTTATGTTTACTCAGTACCATTTGTTTCTCCTTTTAAATAGCTTTAAAAGATCTCAAAAGACCTGAAGCCAGGTAGAGCAGAGCCCGGTTTACAAGGTTATAAACAAACCTTTAAAAAAAAAATTGTTATTGTGTGGTTTTATGATGGAAAAACATACAGTTTATTCATGGAAAAATCTTTATTAGTGCACAACCTTAATCTTAGTTTGTATTGAGTGTTGTATCTAGCTTAATTCCAGGAGATAATGAGGCCATACTTCCTTGGATCTTGAGTCACCGGTTAGAGGGAAAGTTAATATAAATTCATGATGAAGTATTGCTGCTCTGCAATTTTGCATTTATGTTTACTCAGTACCATTTGTTTCTCCTTTTAAATAGCTTTAAAAGATCTCAAAAGACCTGAAGCCAGGTAGAGCAGAGCCCTGGGTCACCACGCTGAGGTGCAAAGTGGTTGCCTTCACCAGGGCTTAGCGATGTGACCAGGGATTCTGCCACAGGGAGGTGGTTGAGGGGTTTCTTTTCTATTTGAAAAGTTACATATCTGTTTTCTGAATATCTACGTTATTAGCATTATTTTATGGTTGGTTAAAGGAGCTCAGTAGAATCTTGATGCTATTTTCACCAGAGCCTTCATTTGGGAAGGAAACAGCGGATTAAAGACCTATTTTTAAGTTATGCTTATGACTCCTTTTTGGTTATCAAAATTAGAGTAGCTTAAGTCTAGCATAAGAAGAAAATTAGCCAAAGGATCTGTTAAATGGTGCTCTTGTAAATTAGTTCAGTCCTAAATCTTTCATCCTCCCCTGTGTTGAACGGCCAATTCTTTTGCAACGGATTCACTGAAATCACTTAACTTGGTTGCATACTAAGAGGTTTGATATCAGGGCTTGAGAACTTGAAAATCCCTGTCTGTTTAGTCTTTTCCTAATACCCAGCTTGCCTTTTCTTTCAAAAACAGATCTTGAAAACTCCCGGACGAAGATGAGAAGCGCGGTGTCGGTTCGTGAGGGGCAGGGAGTCGTGCTGCTCTGTGGACCACCCCCCCGGGCAGGAGGTAAGGGACCTTCAGAGGTTAGTGCTTCCACTGGGGCTGACTGACCGTAGGGTGAAACATCTCCCTGCAAAGGCATGGAGAGATCCTTCCCAGGGACCAAGAATGAAAAACCTGGTTTCTGAAGTAAACACAGAGAGAAAGAAACCAAAATCAAAAGGGCGGGGTAGAGGGAAGTACTTAAGAGGATTTTCTTTTATCTTGAAATGTCTTTCTAGCTGCTAGCACTTAAAATGTCAGATTTTTATGATATTTCCAGTAATTAATTGCGTATCTTTTGGAGTTAAATTCTGCCCAATTTCCCAATTGCCAGGCCTCAATGAATCTAGTTTTCTCAATGACTAGACAGTTGCAAAGAACAGACTCATTATGCTCATATCTGCCTGTTTTCTTGCAATCAAGACATTTGATAGTGTAATGTAATGATGCTGGTGTAATTTAAAACCCTGCTGTCTGGAGGGGGGCGAGAAAACTGGATATATGGATTCTTGGTAGACCAAAAGTTGCAAATATGTTTTATCGTTCATTCTGCATCTTCAGGCTTTGACTAATTGGTATGGAGCCTCAAGTAATATTGGAAAGCAACTGGTTTTATTTGTTTTTAATTGATATGGAGCTTCATTATTGAAGGGCTGTGATGTTAAGCATTAGATTTGATTGCAAAGACAAGGTAATATAAACTAAACATTGAATACAATAATATAGGTATTGTGGCCTCTTAAATTTGGCAGAGTCCAAGAAGACGCAGCCATAAAGTGGCAATTTTACAACTGTCTGAGCTTGCAGAATTTTTCTCTCTAAATTGATACATACTCTTAAATCATCTTTATAGCCTTGCAACAGCTTTGTCTTTTCAGCTGCTGTGAAAATGGGTCATTCTCCCAGCTATCTATAAGAATTAAAATGATTAAATTTTACTTCCGTATGCAGTCCAGAGTCTGAATTACCCCAGCTATTTGTGTAGTCGCATCTTCTGCATGGGTGTGCAGCCAGAGGTGGTCACCAAACTGATGGCAACTCTGCGCTGAGTCTTGCAATGTTTAAGTTAGAGGTGTTAAACAGGAGTTGATACAGATGTGCTCATATTGCTAAGAACAGTGGGTCAAATCAGCACGTGGAAGAGGTGAGAATTTCTTTTGCAGTCAGCAGATGGGATATGATTGACACTGCCCACACTAATTGTGTTATTCGTGCAAAAAAACGAGATCTGAGGGCTCCCTGAATTATCAAATGGCATTGAGAATTGGTACCAGAATTATTTTAAATCCTTGGATTTGTCTGAGAGTTAGAGGATTAGCCATTAAAAGTTTTCAGGAGTCATGGAGCAAGGTGGATAAGTCCGTCTTCTTCTTTCTACGCTAAAATAAACCTATAGCACAGTGACATCAAGCACTAGATCTGGCACGGTAGGATGCGGGTCGGTAAGTCTTAGATAAAATATCCATGCATCAAGCAGAAGAGGTTTGTTAGGAATGGCAGGGTTGTTTCTGAACAGCTGACCTGGCCTGAGGGCTCTGAGGGCTGTTCAGCCCTTTCCAGATTGGTGATCTGATTTATTACCTTCTTTTTTTATTTCCCTTTGGTTCTGTATGTGTTGCACTGAGCTATCAAATAATTTCGGACAGTACTAATTCTAAAAACCTTCTCAAATACCTTGTTTTCTCTTCCCCTTAACCCCGACATCCTGTTCTTTTGCGTTCTGCCATGTCCTGCAATTTCTAAATTTTTACTGGTTTGATGGGGATTTGCAGTTATTTCTTACATTCTCTTTAAGGAGCCTTCAAGATGAGACTTGATTAAATTGTGATTATTCCTTCATATCCAGCATTCCAGTTATAATAGAAACTAGTGTTCATCCCAAAAGAAACACCAGGTCGTCCCTTCTACAGTTTGGCATATTTTTTTCTTTACTTATCTTATCCACAGATATTTACATAAGTAATATGAAAATTCCCTTTCAGTGGAGAGGATAGTTCCTGCATTTAATGGTACTTTTGTCCTTTTGAAGTCTGCGGTTCCCGTTCCATCAGGGTATGGACACATCTACCATTTAAACCAACGATGAAATTCCATTTAATTTCTCACACATAGGCCCATATGCTGAGATTGTATTTTAGCTTTGTTTCTGTGATGGCTGTTGGCGTACAGGGGGAGGAAGACAGTGATCAAGATCAGTTTTATATTTCTGTCATTAAACATGAGCCATATCACAAACCGCTCCAAAATTTTCTTTAGAGTTAGTGAATTTTCCCTTTTTGGCATTCCCTTTTTTAGCAGTCTTGTTTGAGATTTACTGAATGGGAGATTCAATAAAAGACTTCCCCCAAAATAT
The DNA here is from genome assembly GCF_001431845.1 of Calidris pugnax. NCBI lineage: Eukaryota > Metazoa > Chordata > Aves > Charadriiformes > Scolopacidae > Calidris > Calidris pugnax. Next base: position 4,018,440 of record NW_015090880.1, read on the forward strand.
TTTCCTAATTTATGTTAGCTAATGTAAGTTGTTTTATAATTGAGCAGTGATTTTTGGGTAATTGAGGTTGTCATCTGTCATCGTTCTGCATGACTGTACTTCTGTATATAATTTTAATTCTGTTACAGGGAATCTGTTAAAATAGCTTGTTTTTTCCACAAATCAGTAAGTTATTTACTCCACATAATCAAAAGGTAAAATGACATCTAAAATTGATTACTGTAGGTCTCCTGCTATCTTTTTCAGTTGTTATAACCTTTACATACTACTGAACTCCACAGCTGTTTTGACTTTTCCCTGTGTTACTGTTATGCCTTCGATGGTTTTAAAGGAATGTCAATAAAGCAACCATCTCCACGTACAAAACTTAATATTGGACACAACGCGCAGCTGGTTAAAAAACATTCATGCGATGCTAATTTTTTTCCATGCTGCCAAGAATGGAAAAGACTAGACATATGGAGATCTAAAAATGATTTTTTTCTCTACTATTGATTTTATTCCAAGATTGGTGTCTAAGGAGCAACAAAGCCCCGAGTAAAGCAAATCCACAAGTTCCTTTAGGGCTTTACCTACTCTTACTGCTGCTTCTGTATCTTGATTATGATGTAGCTTGTCTTCAGCTAATATTTCTATTTGATAGATATTGTGATTTATATTGGTTTATTACAGCCAGCTTCTCTAATCTGACATTGGTTTTGGATTTCAGAAATGTTACTAATTTATGAGGTATGTCCTGTTCTTTGGGAGAGGAGAGAGTGATGAGGCGTAGTCCTTTTATCTCTGTGGTGGTTTATACAGACAGAAAAAAGGTGATTTATTTTTTTTTAATGGTAAAAGTAAAGATTTGCTTGGTGGTTATTCAGATTTTTCAGGGAACTCAGGCTTGCCTGGAAGAACTAGACATTAGTTATATGTTGGTGGATGTACTACTCCCTGTTATCTTGTTAGTGTGTGGAATGTGACCGTAACCCATCAGAATTTAAGTAAATGGCAAGAATGTTGTGGAGTCGCCAAATTGACGAAAATTGCAAGGAAATTCTATTTATCTTATATTCATGATTAGCCTCCTGTGATATGTGTTCCTATTTCATGCAATACAGCAAGGATATTTCTATATTAAAAAAACAGTAATAATACGTCCTCCATGTTATTCTCATGCCCTGATAAATGTAGACTTAATCAATAGATGAGACTGTATTTGAAGGACAGGGATCAATCTCACTCATAGTATATTATTTTAAAGTTGTCATGTGCTAGTTTGAAATGATATTAGAACATGGAAAAATAGATCCCAGTTTTATTGCTCACTGCTTGCTATGACAAATCATTCAGTGAATAATGTCATGTCGGTTGCAAATTAGTGTTTAGACTTGCAAATTTTTGCCCATGTCTCATCGTATTGCCATTTGGAGACCTGCAGGTTCCAGCAAGGCTGTGCTTCATGGATAACATGGCACGGAAAGCATCTCCTGTGCCAGAAATATTTTGATGCTTTGATTATTTCTTTTCGGCGACTCTTGAATATCAACATCCTGTTTTTCAGGGAACTGTAAACTGAATAAATTTTACTCATTTGGCTTTGGAACATTTCATACCCTTAAAACAAAGCAATACCAAACTGGTAAAAATCCAGAATATGGTTTCTTTCCTCCTGCCCATCACTGTGTTTGCAGGAGGTGGAAATCATCCTGGTTTTTCCATCTCTACTTTTTGCTTTTGTTGCAAATTTTGGACAACACTCATTTGGGCGTGAGCAATAAATCACACTTGCAGTAGGCACATTATGAGGTTTTTGCACAAAAATGCATTCTAAGGAGAATAGTATGTTGAGTATTATAAAGGCAATGGCCTTAAAAATGGTTCCATAGTGTTCTTGAGCTGTTCTCAATCTGCCAAGGAGAAATGGTATTTTTATTTAAAAATATATTTTGCAATAGTCCTGCTGGTGTCATCATCATCATCTGCACAAATTTCAGCTGACAGTTTGAAATCAAATGGTACCCGAGAGACATTTATATTTGTCCATATGAGAGACAATAATACACGTTCACAGCTGGATTTTACAATGATTTCTGCCTGTCAGAGCATTATTATTTTCACCACCAGTAACAAACCAGTGCTACAGAGACACTCTTTAAAGTTCTGCACTTTATCAAATGCAGTCTTTCTAAAGCACTTTCTCTGTTGATAATCCTGTGTTCCAGGCTGAAGGAAACCAGACTAAATTTAGTCTACCCTTATTTATATTTCTTTGCAACATCTGCAGCTACTTTACATGACATGCTTTTAAGCTACTGTGGAGGTTTTAACTGGCCTAAGAAACTTTTAGCAAATGATTCATGATTCCAGTTTGGGAAAGGGCAAACTGGACAAGCACGGCATTACTCCAGATACTTACAGAACCCTTTGTTAACTCCGTGTTTCATTTCTTTATACACATCTATAACACTGAACATATTAATATATTAGTGTTTTTATTTTATTTCTTAAATATACGGTCTTCCAGCCCTTTTGTGAGTCTTAGTTTAAGAGATGTATCTGGATGGTGAAGGATAGTTCATAGCCAGGTTGTAGAGCATAAAGTCTGGAAACATCTATGATGAGTGATTCGCTCTTGTAAATTTTGCACTGCTTCATGAATACCCTTTGCAAAAAGATTCTGGGAATATTGCAGCTTTTTATAATTTTTTGTTTTTAAGGAAAGATTCTAGCCTTCAATCGTTCATATATATGCATTTATATTTTTTTAAAAGTAGCTTCCCAAGTATACAAATTGGAAAACAAAAGAGTATTTTTAAATCTCAGTATTTTAAAGTTAAATTATTCTTTTCGTTAGTGGGGTGAGAGAGCATCTCAGAACCTAGAGGCTGTGCAGGGAGGGCTACAATTTCTTCTAAAGCCCAAGGAGGGGTTTTTCTTAAGATTGGATCAGCTCCTGCTGGCTGCAGAACATTTGGTTTCCACTAAAGATTCATTAAGATTTTAGTTCATCAATTAGCGGTGTGTATAATGTGGGCTGTTGTGGGAGAGAGCGAAGAGCAGAGCAGGCTTTGGTGGGACTAATACTAAGTTTCATCAGCAAAATGTATGTTGCTGCTCTAGGAGACCTTGAAAGATGATGGGATGTGCACTTTATTGCTGGTATCTGCTCTCGTTAGACCTCTCTCCTGAACTGGAATAAACTGGAAGAGACAGCAATATGGGACAAGAGTGTTTTAATGGGAGAATCTGCCGCTTGGTGGTGGGGCATTTGCTGGAAGAAGGGGAGGATGGAAAGAAAGAGGGAGAAACGGATTAGGAAAAACCAAATTGCAAGAAAGAAGTTCAGATCAAGGCTTTTCACATAGTCCCAGGTATCTGGGGTGTGCCCTGGGAAAAGGAGAAACTTGGAGAAAATAACTGGGTTTGGCCATCTACCAAGATTATTTTTATTCCTAAATTGTTACTGTGGGGTTTTTCTCCTCCAGCTCTTTATTATCTTCTCTACTAAAATACTTGAGTTTTTCGTTGGAAATAAGATAATTGATTAGGCAGAGGCAGAAGGGAGATGGCTGCAGTCCCAGCACACAGTCATAGCTGATCATTACGCTATTTAACAAGAGTACTGAAATTAATTTTTGTTTTTCACAGAGGTTTACCAAGTACCTTCTCCTAAATGAGTGCAAGACTACTAAATGAAGTTTGTCAGTAATTACTACTTCAACCTATAAACATTAGTCTGTTCCTTTGAAAATTTACTCTTGGGTATTTCCATTGGTTTCCCGTAGTTTATCTCCCTAGTATTTAACATTCAGAAGAAATCAGATGTATTTTAGTTGAGCAATAAGCTAAACTATCATCTTTTTATCCTCAAAATTATTATAGGCGGGAAGCAATTTAAAATACTTTCAACTATTGAAAAAGCATAACAGAGTTGTTAGAAATGCTCTGAGCAATTAAATGTAAAGTTCTGGGGAGGTGATTAAAATAACAATTTGTCATTTGAAATGGATATGGCTAATGGGTATGTATTTAAATATTGCTTCCTAAAGCAGTTTCTTACTTTTCTGCATATTCCAGAGTACGAACGATTTGATCGGAGGCAGTACAGTTTGAATGACACAGCTAGTCTGAAACAATTAGTTTAGAAATGTGATAAAGAGAAACTAATCCATCATCCTGCCCGGCTACAGGGGAAGCCAAATTGGGTTTTGATTCAGCAGAGGAACCCAAATGTAGAAAAGCTGTTTTGTTAAGACTCTCCCATTAGCATCTGGATTTCCTTTGGAGCACCAGGGAACATTTAACCTGCCAGTTAAGGAGCACTTTGCTATTACAAGGTCACATTTGGTTTGAAACTTAACACTAATGGTCAAACCCCTGTGTGACAGGAGAGGGGAGAGGAAGACAGACAGACAGACAGCAGAGAAGGCTGTGCTGAGGGGTCGGTCTCTTCTCCCAAGTCACAGGACAAGAGGAAATGGCCTCAAGTTGTGCCAGGGGAGGTTCAGATTGGAGATTAGTACAAATTTTTACACAGAAGGGTTTATTAAGCCTTGGAATGGGTTGCCCAGGGAAGGAGTTGAGGCACCATCCCTGGAGGTGTTCAAAAGACGGGTTGACGTGGTGCTGAGGGACATGGTTTAGTGATGGTTTTTATCAGAGTCAGGTTGATGGCTGGACTAGATGATCTTAAAGGTCCTTTCCAACTGGACGATTCTATGATTCTATGGTTCTGTGTGCTGTTCAGAAATGCACTTAATGAGTGGTATTAATAAAGAATTAACGCTGCCAGTCTCGAACATCTGTGTTTCCCAAGGATGAGCTTAGAAACATCTACATTTTAATTACAGTGATGTGCTTTGCTTTGGAGGCTGCTTTGAAAGACTTAGAAAAATTCTACCAATTGTCGAGTACGGCAAAAGACAGACCTGTGGTGGGCTTTGTCACCTGTGGCAGCTGTGCAAAGGTGACACAAGTGTGTGTAATTTCTACTTGGCCAGTCCATGTTGGCCGAGGTGGGAGGGTAGGTAGTCCGTGTTGGTAGGTGGGAGGGCAGTAGAGAAAAATATAAGTCATGCTGCGACTATGTTTAAGGAATTTTTATTAACCTTGTTTCAAAATCAGAATACAGGTCGACTCTTACCATATTCTGTCTAAAAAAGAAAATTAGGTGTCAGCCTGAAGTACAAACCTTGCAATTTCAGCTAAAACATTTCAATATTCTCATTAAATGTGTAGATTGAAATGGCAAGATATTACATAGGTCTCTCGCACGGCTCTCATTGTTTTGGGTTATTCCATACGCAGAAGTTCCATGCCTAATTACCTGCACAGCATGCTGAAAATTGATCTTTTATATTTTATCTACAAAATAATTCACCTTTTATGCCAACAAGATTAATGGTATACATTAGCTTCAAATCAGGGTGTTTCCATTATACTCTGGAATAAAATGAGGTTTCTCAGGATTCGTTCTTCACTCTTTGTAGCTGGACTCAGATTCCCATCGTGCAATTTACATTTTGTATGAACAAAAATATCTTCAGCCAAAAGAAGGGAGGAACTTTAAGGAGTTCGGAGGGGATTTCCCAAGTTGGGAAAATGTTATAACTATTTTAACCAGATGCTCGTTGTCTCACTTCAATGCTGGTGGCCACGAGTCAAGCCCTATTACAGAGGTTTGGTTTGTAGTTGTCATTATTTTTACATAGAAAACATTAACAAAAAGTAAATTACCAACCTAGATTGCATGGATAGACTGTACTCTGAAGTGTGACTGCAGCTTTTGTAAACAGCTGAAGACTATTGCATTATTAGTGATACAAGTACTTGCATGCAAACAATTCAGGAGGATGCCTGTCAGAAATACGCAGTCTGAGTTTTGGTTTGTTTTTCCCAGCTGAACACACTTAGGACAGTTTTTTAGTTTCTTGGCATTTAATGTGCTCAAGAATATACCCTAAAACCCTGAAATGATGTACAACTTATTTAATGTGCTCAAGAATATATCCTAAAACCCTGAAATGATGTACAACTTATTTCCAATACAATTCTAAAGAGTTAATGATATGATTTTTGCCAATAGCACCTAAGGATGTTATAATACCCTGTTTACATAGAGTTGGGGAATCCCATACTGGCGTACATAAACACCTTGTCTTACGCATACAGTGCATAAGATTTTTATTAGTAAAACAACATTTAATGTTTGCCAAAAAAAATTTAAAAATATATGATTTATTTTATGGCACAGATAAAGCATTGCCTCTTTATTTTGGCTGAATTCCAGGCACCAGGAAGAGCCTTGCAGCTGGCTGTGCTGGCTGGCCAAAGGAAGGAGGTGGTGAACTAAGTAGGATAAAGTAGCCAGGGTTTGCCCAAGCACAAACAGAAGAATAGTTAATGAGAGGTTTGAAGGCAGTGTATGTAAGATAAAATGTATTTTTTCCCCTGGGGGCACTCGCATCCCCACGTACAGTGACCTAAACCCAGAGCAGCGCAATCTTCTAGGGATTAGGCTGCAGTGAACTAAGTTTATGTCTAGGTTAATCCACTTTAACTCATGCAGATTAATTTCCTACTTTTAAATAATTTGTTTGCACTTTCCCAGGGGTTCCTGGGCAGATGAAAATACAGAGCTGTTCCTCAAAACTGTTGACAAAGGGACATTTCTGTCCCCGATGGCTTTGGGGCTGTGCCCTGGGAGCCTTCTCCCTCCCGAGTGATGCTCATCCACCAAGCGAGAGGCTTTTCTCCACTTTCTGTCATTTCTTCACAGTTTGAGCTGAAACTGGGCCAAAAGATGAACTAATTGGTTTCTTTCTTAATTATGGAATCTGTCATTATCCTCTCAAAATCAGTGCTACTTTTCCATTACTTGTACTCTTAACTCTAAGGTAGATAATTCAAAATAGCTGGTTGCTACAAATTTCCCTCTCTTTAATTACAGTTTCTGTCATTGCTAAATTTAGTCTGATTACTTTCTTGCAAACAGTTTTTTAAAAGCCATATACCATCCTGCGGGTTAGGCAGAGTGCCAGTTGAAGAGGGAAATACCAGGATGTTTCAACTTCCCATTGTATTTCTACTATAGAATATTGTAAAACCTGAATTGGAGAACTGTATGAAGTCATGTAGATTTTAGGTATCAAATGATTGACATGAAACTTCATTTTAAAAAAAAAAAAAAAAAAAACCCAAAAAACCCCAAAAAAACCAACATAAAACTTCTAACTATTGTTCAGTCAGCTTGATGTACTCAAAATCAAGTATTTTCATTTCTTTTCAGGTTTATCTATGTAAACATCTGCTTCACTAATTGAAATTCAGTCAGTTTTGAACATAAATTTGAGTCTGTTTCAGAGCAATATTGTTCATATCATTTACTTTTGGCTATTTAGAAATCTCAGTTAGGTGTGAATTATAGGGCTAGTGGAGATGTATGGAAGCGGTGAGCCCAAGCAAAATGAGCAAGAGACAGTGGGGAATGAGCAGAGAAGACCTTCAGAATTTGTGCTTTTACAGTGTATAATAAACTTTATGCATTATCCTTCTCCTTTTTGTCATAGGTCTATATGCCCTTCTTTATTATTATTTTTTTCTAAACTTTTGTTTTACTGGCTTCCTGAATTAATGTATAATTTTGGATTCCCACCACTACTATCATCTGTTTACAAGAAATAATATTGGTTTCATCCCAGGGTCTTCCACTGATGTGTAGTAAAAATCTAAGTTTAAAAATGACAGGCAATTTTGTGAGCTGTTTTTAATTGAACACTTAGATGCACAAAGCACCTAGAACCGTATGAGCATGCTGAGCATGTTGTGGCTTGTAGCCTGCACAGTAAATAATAATCAAATAATGCAAAATAAAGAGGAGAAGCCAACCAAGATGTAGTAAACAAATAAAAATTGAGTAATAACTGTAATTTCCAATACCTTATCCATGTACGGTTGCCAAATAAGGAAAAAATGCATTGGAAAGCAAAGGCTTAGAGCTCCAAGGAAGCCCAGGAGAGACATATTACTTCCATTTATAACAGAAAATCAACTGAAAACTTGTAATTGACAGAAAAGGAGCGAGTTTATGTCCCTTGAGGTGCTCTAGGATCAGCAACAGGCAAATGGTGTAAACATAATAAATCACAGAACAAGTTGTTTAATATGAATTTTTTTGGAAAGTAAGAATACAATTTTGTAAAGTACAATAAATATAAAATGAGATATTGGCTGTGGGGCACTGGTAAGGAAGTGCCCTCCTTTTTTAAGAGAGTCAATGAAAATATATGTTGAATGGGAAATTAGGTTTCTAGGGGTGCTTATTCATAGGCTGTTGAAGGATCCAATTAAACTGGAATACACTTTGCGTGGCTTTCATAATCATAATGACTGATTTCAATGAGTTTACTCTTGACTTAACCCAATATAATAAGAACGAAATCAAGCTGCTTATTTTCCTGCTGCGTATCCAGATCTGTCCGTCCCCTTTGAATGTTTTGAATAATGCCTTTTTATATTTTCTATTTTTAGAATAAAATAATATTTTGAGCTAAGGAAAATAAGTAGCTCAATAAATACCAGAACCAATAAAGCCTGGCTTCCCACACTTTGTGTCTTGTGGATTTCCGAGTTTGATGCAGGTTTTTTTTTGTTACAGTTCCTGAATTGATACCTAGTGTGGTCTACAGCCTTTCCCTCAGCCTTGTGGTCACTCTCTTCATCCAGCTCCCATCCAGAAATGGAATTATGCTTTATTTTTCAGTCTTTCCCATTTAGCAAGACCATGTAATCTTTGCTCTTAAAGACCTTGTAGTCCCCTACAAGCTCTTCAGGTGTATTTTGTCTTTTTTTTCCTTTCTTAAAATGATTTTTTTATTTTATTTTTTCTATTTGAAGTGGCTGATAGATGTTGAGTAGTGCCAGAAAACAGTCAGAATTGTGCACGGATGGCACCTCCCTGCTTTGTGGTGTTCACTCAACGAGCTCTCTCAACTCAACAGCCATCCCTTGATACGTACATCTTGGTAGTTGAGTTATAAGATGGAAGAGTAGCTGCACAGAGTATTTTTTTTTCTTGGTTATATGAATATTCTTTGGCTTGTGTAGGAGAACTCATGTGGCACATCTCAAAACTCTTGTTGAAGTCAAGGTAGATCACAGATGACTAACTACCCTGTCTTTTCTTGGCAAATCCTTGTTGGCTTTCCTTATCATAAATTAATTACACCTCTCATGTTATGTAAGGAACTTTTAGAGATAACCATTGTTTCAGCTGAGGAGACACACTGCAGGTCCAGAAGGGAAGAGGGCTGTTTTCAACAATAAGTATTTCCAAATACGACAGAAGTTTCACTCGAGAAAAGTCCTGAGACCGTTAATTGTTCGTACACGCTGCTCCTGCAAAATTATGTTAATGGAAGGAGTTTAAATATTGATAGAAGAAAATTAAATGCAATTATGATGAGCCATTTCATTTGAGGCCTTTTTTTTGCATTAGCCAGTCCATAAATATTTTAATAATTTCATTTATTGTATGTTTTTTCATCTGCACAATCTTACCTTGTGTTAAATTGTCCTGTTGGCTTAGTGCTTTGCTGGGTGCGTATTCGTACTCAACGATGAGGGTTATGGAAATGCCTACTCTCCATTTCATGACTGCATCCAAATTTACTCACTTTCATATTAAACCTCTGCAAAAAGGCACGATCTCCATTTTGTAGGGGCAGTGTAAATGCTACAAGATATTTTAGCATGAAGGCAGGTCAATCAAGCTATAATCGTCTCTAATTAGCACTTGCAGAAGCTGTAATCTTTTTATAAACTTTCAGCTGAGCGGCACTTGGGTGAAAAATTATTTCTTGCTTGGAAAACCATTAAAAATTAATTTCCTTTGATTCCGTAGGATATGAACGAGACAAGCACATGGCCTTGCACAGGAAGGGGCTTTTGCCAATTAAAATTGGACACATGGAGCTCAGAGCAGTGTTCAGAAAAAAACAAATTATACTGCATTTTTTGCCAAATCTCTTAGTTTATCTCTTAAAGTGTGGTTTTCCTTTTGAGTGACAGTAACGAATGGTAGTAACGGCTACTTTGCCATTTCATATAAAGATTTCTTTATGGCATTTTTATGGATTTTCCTATGAAAAAACTAGTTTCGCTTTGTGTTGAGCTCTAATAGGAATTTATGCTTCTTTTGTCATTCCTTTCACTTGCAAACACCTGTGCTGTTTCTATCTGCTACGTACCTGAGTTGTGAAATAGCTACTGAATGAGTAATGAGTAATGTCTCCATTTTAGCAAAGTTTGGTCTCACTTTTGCTGTCTGCAAAGGAAAAAAAAAAAGAGCACATCAAAAAAGTGATCCTCGTGTAAGGCAATTTGAATTCCTTTCACCTTTTTTTCTGCTGGAGGTGGTAGGGCTTTGGTGAAAAAACGGTTAGTTTTGCCTTTTTTTGTTTGTTTTGCTTGTTTCTGGTACCATTTTAAGCTTTTTTTTTGTTTTGTTTTGCTTGTTTCTGGTACCATTTTAAATTTATTTCTCGCCATCATTGGCTCTCTGATCATGTTTGTTGCATAATAAAGTATTGTATAGAATGTATATAGCATTAATAATATAATACAATAATAAAATAAACTGCTCTTTGAAGGAAAAAGAAAAGTGAACAGCCCTACCAAACACCTTTGCTTCTTTTTTATTACCAACTAGAATTGTCATTTGCTTGGATCTTCAATGAATACCCATCATTTGTACAAGAGGACAGTCGGCGATTTGTGTCCCAAGAGACGGGTCACCTCTACATTGCCAAAGTTGAGCCCTCGGATGTTGGGAATTACACCTGCGTTGTGACCAGCGCTGTGACCAACAGCCAGGTTCTTGGGTCACCAACGCCTCTCGTGCTGCGCACGGATGGTAGGACTTCCCTTCTACACCATCAATAAATACCTCAATGGAGCGCGAGAGAAATAAACTTGATTCGGAATTTAATGTGATGGAACACTAAAGAGAGAAAAAACGAGGCTTTAAAAATTAAAAATTGCCTTTTTCAATTGTCTCGTGTAGGTGTGATGGGGGAATATGAACCCAAAATAGAAGTTCAGTTTCCTGAGACTCTTCCTGCGGCTAAAGGCTCCACGGTGAAGCTGGAATGCTTTGCACTGGGAAAGTAAGTTTTTGACTTTACCCATCCTGTGAGTTGAAGCCCATTAGGGTTGATCTGCGCAACAGATGGGCAGTTCTGGCAGCCATTTCGGTAGTGTTTTTTAAAGACCCTATTTTGGTCATTGCAATTATTGCCTTGGAATAGGAGGGCAAAGAGTCTTGGAGTAAGTTTTGATTTTGTTTAGAATTAAAATGTCTGTTCTGGCAGCACAGTAACTTAAATTTCATTTCAGATTACCGTGAATAAGATCAGTGCAGTTTTGCATATATTCTTTTACTTTCTTCCATTTTCTCTGTGTAGAAGAAAGTGTTGTTGAAGTCAGTGAGAATTTTGTCTGAATTTTACTGTTAAATGTACTTGATGCTTTCATAATGTTATTCTTTCTTTATAGCTAAAATAAAGATTAAAATGCATCCCTCTTCTGAATGATACTTCGCACACAATTTATATCTTTTCTCTTGCACAAATGATCTGAGAAGGCATTTATGTTTCTGTAAATGTATTTACTTACCACTTTGCAGTTTATTTGCAGACAGCTTTGTCAGGTGTTGATACTTTTTAAGTATGAGATTGATAACTTAATCACATGTTACTGCTCTGGGTCCCCGGGTAGGTGAGTGAAAGTTTTAAAATAGGAGAATGAATGGCTGTTCTAGGATGAGAATTTCAAAAGACTTGCCTTGGTTTCTCCTCCCATGGCAGTCACTGGTAAATCTCCCCCGACTTCAGGGGAGGCCAGAGCTGATTTACAAGAAATTTTATGATCATTGGACATTCACACAGATATTAATGAAAAAATTGGTACTGCAAATAATAGCGTATAAAACAGATACATGCAAATCAGTCGCTGTAGTGTCTGACCATCTGTCACCTACAGTACGAATACCACTTTTAACACGAGCTTTTAGTCACTTCTGAATTTTATCATATATTAGTTTAAGCGTCTAATTTTGCCAATCAGGTATTTTTAGCAAAGCTGCTTAAAAACCCATTCTTTTCTTTTTAGCCCTGTGCCTCAGATTAACTGGCGAAGAACTGATGGTCTGCCATTTCCAAGTAAAATAAAGCTGAGGAAATCCAATGGCATGATTGAAATACCTAATTTCCAGCAGGAGGACGCGGGGCTGTACGAATGTATTACTGAAAACTCAAGAGGAAAAAACATTGCAAGAGGACGTCTCACTTACTATGGTAGGAAACTTCTTTTCTCCTTCTCTCCCACCTTTCTTTACACATGAAATATAAACCACTCTTAAGGTACTTTTGGGTTTACAGCTTCTGCTATACCAGCAAGTGTTTGTGCTTAAAATTCTGTGGCATCTTAACTACTCGTGGAGAATGAGAGCTCCTGCACCAGGGTTTTGTGTAACACTTGTAATAAATGTCCAGGCTCAAAAGGGTTGCTAAGAGTAATGTAGAAAGTGCTTGTTACTTATATTTCTATGATGGAAGGTCTTTCTGGTGAAACCTTAGGTTTTCATTCAATTGGATTTATTTGGGGGATCATTTAGGCCTCACATTTACAGGAAATGCAAATGTTACCTTGCTTTAGGAAAAGATTACTGATGGATATTGTCAATCCTTTGCTTTCAAAATGGCCAATTTTATTTTAAAATGAGTAAATAAATGAGAGAATATAATCCAGCATAGGAAATGAAATAATACAAAATTTAATAGCTGGAAACAGAGAGAGTCTCTTGTGCATTTAAGGCTATAGAGTGAAATGAATATTGGCAAAGCACATTGGTGGTGTTTCAAAGCTGGAGTGATTTGCAACAAAGTGGTAATTGACAATTTTTGTTAAAGCCAGATCTCAGCAAATATAATTTTCTTTAGGTAAATGGCAATTTAAAGAGCGTTTCAGACTGTGCTGGAATGCTGTTCCTCATGTAGGAATATTTAAGCAAAGCTATTTTTTTAAAGTTGTGTGTAAAAGCATGGAACGTGGCTGTTCTGCAACTTGGAGCAAATGCTCTTTCTGTTTCCTGCTTCTGTATGGGGAGCTGCTGTTGCCTGGAACACAGAGTCCTGCAGTGTATGTTTTAGTCAATGAAGATTTTAATTTAAGGCACAATGGATATTATAAGGAGGAAGGACAAGACTTCTCCCCCCCCACCCCAACTTCCAAATTTATAGTCACACTGAATCAGTGCCCCATCACTGGAGATGTTCAAGGTCAGGTTGGACGGGGCATTTTGAACAACTTGAATTTTCCATATACTCATTGTAGTTACGACTTTTTGAGAAATCTTATGAATAACAGGAACACAATATCTAAGAAGCTTCATCTGCCAGTGCCACCTGTCATTCCAAACTTGGCACTATGCATTTTGACTCTTATTCGCTACTTGATAGTTTCAAACGAGTTGTGGTTTGAACATCAGTTTGGCTCAGTATTCCCACTCCAGTGTTAAATCAGGGCAGTTGTAAGACATATCAGTGTAAACTACATACAAAATTGAGTGGATCTGTTCATTAGTCCTTGTAATGTAATTGCGATAGTGGCAATCTTGAGATATCTGACCTGCTTCCCCGGTTTTGTTTTGCTCATTAAAGGACACAGAGCTGAAATAAAGGATGTTGCTAATCAATAAAAGCTAGCGAGTTGCAGTTTTGTGACAAGTAAATCAGTGTGAACATTTTCATTGCAAATCCAGGAGGGGAATTGGACCCTCAAATAGGGTTCATATTCCAATATAAATGTCCGCCCATATTAGATTCATCCCTAACATGGATGTTTAGCCTAAGAAGAATAATGAGACCTGTAATGGCATTAATGGCACTCCAACTGTTTCATTTCATTTGTTCTGCTTAATGAAACCCATTCTGCAGAATTAAGTAGATTTAAGTAATCTTTCTTATTTTGTTACTTGCTTTGTTGTTGCAGACAGAATGCCAACAAGTCTGTGTTCAGGATAGGATTATTTTAACACTTCTTGATAATTTGGAGGATTTTAATTCTGTTTGTAGATTAATGATGTTCTATAACTGAAGATAATATCTTCTGATGGTTGGCTGCTGCGCCTGCTATCAAAGCTCAGGGATCTGTATGATAAAGAATCTAACCATATGCCACTCAGTCTTCCAATAAAAGATCAATGTTTAAGGAAGTTGTTCTAAAAGCAGATGAGGATTTGGGGAAAACCAATGCAATGTACTGAAGACAGAGCAAAAAATATCCATCTGCCAGAAAGTACCAATGCTGGCAAAGATGACACAAATCTGTGTGTTAATGTTAGTGGATGTTGGCTGCTGTTAAAGCACTTTATTGGTAGAAGTGTAAGACATGTCTGCTACTCATATATAGAAAAATATAAGGATTACAAGCAGACAAAATGCCTTTTTATTTCAGCAGTTACAACATTTATTTTCCTCTTCTCAGCAGAACAAAGCAGGTTTCTGGCTTGCCCAAAAAAGAGTACGGGAAGAATTGGGGTTAACATTTTCAAAGTTGTCATCGTGAAGTAATGTGAAAAATAAATCTCAAGGGGAAAAAAAATAGACAAAAATTTTCCATGTGACTGAAAAATAGGTTTTCCTTTCTCTGCAGATTTTAAAGATTCTTTGTAAATGAAACATAAAGCTACTCCTAAACAAAAGCTTGGAACATTTCATTGTTCTGCTGTGAAGCAAAACACTCTTCTTCTCCTTCTTTGTTTTATGAGCTGAACCTGTAAAATTTGAAATCTGAAAATTGGGTTTTTCAGTGCACAAATTATTTGATTAAAAAAAAAAATCACTTATTTTTTCTATAGTATCCTGCCTCTTCTTCCAGTAATGAATTACAGTCTTGAAAGCACAAAGTGCTCAAACATTAACTCAACTTCAATCATGTCCATAGTCATTTTTCAAGGATGCTTGTGCATATGTTTGGTTTAGAAATTCTGTACACATCTCTAACTCTCTTCATGAAAAATAAAATGGATCTGTTTTTTTTTTAATTTGTTGTGGGTTTTAAATATAACTCTCAACCCATAGTTGAAGTTGATAATTAAAATAGATACTCTAAAACAGATATTCTGGGTTCTTCCATAACATTACTGACAGAGTATTAATCTTCCTTTTTTCTCATGAAGGATTTTATCAAGAAAAGCTATCATCAAATGTTCAGTTTGTTGTCATTTATACAGTTCCAGCATTTGATTAATGCCAGTTTTCACCTCAGGGGAGTTCAGAATGTGCTAAAAATAGGACAAGATTATCTAACTTTGAATATATAAATAATTTGCTTTCACTTTATTAGTATATTCATTTGTCATCACTATTAGCCCTTTCCATAAAGAGATAATAGAAGAAGACAGACATTTCATGGCATGGAAAAATGAGAAGAGATGAAACAATTACATTTTTTATTTTAAGGTGCAATTAAACATGTAATGTGGTTAGAGATACCTAAAGCAATTAATTTGAAGCATAATTGAAGAAAAGATATTCTTCATTAGAACATGCTGATTTAACGGAACTCATGTTTGACAGTTTCAAGGTAAAATGTTTAACAGGGAGAAAAAATTCTGCTGTTCTTCTTTTGCTCTGCAGTGGTGGTCTGTGATAGCAAAGGTGAACCCCCCAGTAATACGTAAATTATATGTAATTTTTTCATATATCAAAAAATACTTGTCTATTTTGCTAATTATTTTGGTAATATTGTACCACCAGAATTATACTGAAAATACATTATTCATGTATGTGGAGGAGCCTCACTGTTTAAACCTTTTGTCCAATAGTCTCATTCTGTCTTGTTCATAGAGATGTTTTCAAAACACTAACTGAAAAACTAGAAATGACTAAATAATATCAAGGAGTTATGGAGTTTGATCAACCTAGAGTCTAATTGTTGATGCTGTCTAATAGCTTTTGTTATCTTTTTTACATACTAAAACTTTCTCTGGTGATGTAGCAATTACCTGTTGCTTGAGAGCATTTTTATTTTTGAATGGAAGTCAAATAATGGACGTCTTCAGGGATGTGTTAGATGCTTCTCTGGACCCAGTTGTTTTATCAGGAAAAAGTTATTCATGCTTAAAGACACTTGGAGTTTTGAGATAAAATAAGGTTCATCATTGCTGTAGGCATCGGTATGAGTGTCATAGCCTGACTTTCCAGGTGTACTACTTAAAAAGATGAAGGTTATATTTTCTTGTTAGTTTTTTCCCCAGTATGCTTCATAGCTGCTTTCTCTTGAACGAGGGAAGCTTCCTTTTGAGACTGATTTATTGCCCAACTGGTGAGCTATCCAAAGAGTATTTTCAAAGGAGATTTTCAGCCTGGCTTTCACACTGTAAATTTCAGAGTAAAGATACATGTATAAGGCAACTGCATCTTGTGCGTGAGCCCCAATTAGGGACTTTTCTGGAAGAGCTTCCCGTAGACTTCTCCACCAAGCAGAGGCACGGCAGACCTCAGTTCTCCCTGGGAGAGCACAGTGCTGAGATAAACATCATGGGCCTGAAACTCTGCCTTTCCTTCATGATATTCCAATGGATTACAGAATTAAAAGGACATTTTCACTGGAGTCTCCTACTCTGGAAGAAATCCTATATAAAAATAGGTGTTGACATGCATCACAAACTGTTTACAAATTAGATCTCGAGACAGCTTCTGAAAAGTGTCGACTTCTTCAGCCGTTGCTTCCAAGAACTTCATCACAGTCACTTATTGAAGCTGATCTTCATTCACATCAACCCCCAGAAGAGTCATCGCAAAGGGTTTCTTAGAAGTCTAGAAAAATGTTTCTTCCTTTCCTTATGGCCTACGGGGATGACCTAGAGTGTAATGAGGCAACAGTTGTTCTCTTCAGGAAGACCTGCCTGGCCTAATTAGCTGGAAGAAAAGGGTTATCGTTGCCACCAGAAGAGAAGATGACCGAGTCTTCTCACTGGGATAAATTTTATGAAGTTACACGCTGGTATCACTTCTTGCCTGTGGGACCATGAGTATTGCAAGGAATATTTTAGGCAAAAGCAAGTGAAGCAAAATACAGGCTGGTGCCTTTCCGAGTGACTGACCATGAGGCTGACAGCTAACCTTCTTTAGAAAATCAACTACTTACAAGTATTTCGTCCCGAGGGAACTTTATATGAATCTTTCATGAAGATTGCACAGCAAGTTCCTAAGAATTCTTAATATTATTGCACAATATGGATTCCTGTCACGGTCACAAACCCTGCACTACAAACGCCATTAAAATTAACTCCCAACCTCTCAACTTACAGCACATCGTCTTTTGTTCATCTCAATGAAAATACATTGCCTGCATGGCTGTTCCTTGCTCCAGGAAGGAGGAGTTGTGTCTCCTCAGGAAGGTCTAGGTTATACACCAAGCCAATGCAGTAGCTCCATGGGAGAAAGACTTTGTTACCAAGTCATTGGTCTTCCTTCAGGAGCACAGTGGTGATGGTGGTGGAACCAGATGAGGCTTTGTTACCAAGTCATTGGTCTTCCTTCGGGAGCACAGTGGTGATGGTGGTGGAACCAGATGTTCTCAGCAGGTGGCACTTGCCAAACAGTGACGAGACCTCAAGAGGAATAAAGCTGTAAATTCAGAATCATTTAGGTACAGTCAGGCAGAGCTCAATAAAAATGGCAGTGTTGGTCTTGGAAAGTCACACTTCTGTTTTGAGAGGCTGTGTAGATCTACTGATACATGACCTTCTGTCTGCGCTTCTCTCCGCTGCTGCAACGTGGATCATCTTTAGCTTGGCCAAGATTCAGAGTGTTCAGTGCAATGTTCCCAGCTGGAATTGCCCCCTTTTTAGCTGCCTTTTCAATTTTGAACTGGTTAGTTGAACTGTTCTTTTCCAAAGAGTTTCTAATACTTTTACAGCCTTTTTGAAGACTTTGAGATGTGGATGATTGAAAGGGTTATTTTTCTTTCCGCTGAATTCCTTCATGGGTAATTTGAAGAGAAAAAGAGCCTTCCTCAATAAAATCACACCCTCTTGCAAATGAACAAGCACCATAAATTTCTCACATAGTGGCTTAGGAAGCTCAGCTCTGTTTATTTTTGTTTTGAATGGTTCTTGCTCCCATGCTTTCCAAAAAGACCTAGTTTATCATAGACACCGTGGAGACTTGGGAAACCCTTGTATGGAGACTGCCTTACACGAAGATTCCTAAGATGAAGATTTATAGGTAGACATGTTTTTCTTATTAATGGAATTGAATCCAAGATCTTGAACTTGAAACTAGACAATATTTAACCTACTTTCAAGAGAAGATAGGCAGCAGATGTGAAATGTTACACATGTTTGGATCCATAAATAATTCAAGCACTGTTGCGTGTTGCATAAATTTTTAGGTATGCAAAGTGCAGGAAGCACACCCACGTGGAGTCCTGAGCTTTCATCCCCCTGACACATGTGGGGCAAATATGCCAAATGACAGTGTGAGGTAAAGCAATGGCTCTTTCTTGAATTCTGGTGTTGTAACGTTAACTTTCAGCATTTAACCACAATTAATATCAGTAACAAGGTACATTTGTCTGACACGAAGATCATGTTATCCTTCCTTCTAGAGCTGACCTTGATAAAGAGAGTGTAAAAAGTCGTATCAGCTCCAAATCAGCGAAAGGCATTGATCCTGATGAGATATAAGAGACGTACAAAATAAAATAACAGGTTTCACTATCAGCAAGTCCTGGTTGAATTCCAAAACCTCCTAAGTTAATATCTCAATGAATGCATTGTAGTAAATTCTTTCGTGCGAAGTTAATCCTGAGTATGTACACATAAATCATAAATAGTTTTAATCCTTGTTATCATAGAAGGGTGGTGCTGTACCTGATCATGTTGAGATCTTATCGCTGCATTGCAGAATATATAACGGAGAGGAAATTTGTATGCTAGAAGACAATGCATCTTTTTAAATGAAATGAATACCAACCCTCATCCCAACGTTGGTCTGCTGGTCTGGTGCCTATGGCAATGGAACAGGTTCTGCTCTCAGCCCTGCTGCAGACTTCCCTCGTGGCCATAGGCGAGTCATTAATTTCCCTGGCCTGAATTAATTACTGTCGTGTAACTCCATTGTAGTGGGAAGTTCAACAGGAATTAATCTGACCTTCTGTGCTTCCAAAACTCATCTACTAAATAGTAATATTTTGCTGTATCACCAGGGACTTTTGTTTTCCTAGTTGTTTTGATAAGAGTGTGTTATGGGAGTTTCCTAAATTATCAATGTAGGAAAATCTTTAGATAATCAAATTCACTCTGGAAGATTCTTTTGCCCTTAGCTATGTATTTGCAACCAAGTTTCATCCTGCTTTTTATGTTTTCTCCGTATGTAATGTCCGGAATTTATCTTTTCTTGGAAAAATAGTGTATATTGAGATTATAAACTTTCTATTACATTGAACACATTCAAAGAAAATTCACACGAATTAGCTGTAAAACAGTGTTGTGCTCTTGTGTGAAATAGCACTAGAGGAATAAACTGTTGTCTTTCATGCAGTGATGTTTATTTGCCAAGTGAGCTTTTTTCCCCCCACTATATGAAAGCTGTGACAGATGTTTTAAACTCTTATCTTTCCAGTTTGGATTGTATTTTAGGTAATTGTGAAGGAAGTATGCTATTAATACATCAATTTTTTTAAAAAAGTGAGTGAGTTTTATGGACTTTCTTGAGGCCATATTTTGGTTTGCATCGCCCAAATGCGGTGCTAATAGTAATGCTTTCAAAAACAGTCTCATATATCCATGTATTCATCCAGTTAAGTACTGACAAGCATTAGAAAACAATCCAAATGGTATTTAGAACAAAGGCTGATATAGCATTACTGGTTTTTTAGGACTTAAAGGATTCTCTTCAGTATTAATTTGATGATTTAGCTATGTCAATTATTTAATTCCAGTATCACCACTAATTTCTTTATCTTACATTTACCTCAATTTCAAAGTTGTGTTTTTAATCATCAGTGATTTTTAATATTGGTTTCACTAGTTTGGCTTTAGTGATCTGTAATCTCAATTTTCTTTTGGTTTACTGCTGGTAATAAAAATGTATAAAGGAAGAGTGAGTAATTTCTTTCATTAGGTGACTTGAAGCAGAACCAGGGAGAATCTTCTGTGGTACAAACCAGTCCATGCAGAAAACTGACAAGTGCTGTGGAAGTTAACCCTTTGATTGTCGTAGTGAACAATAACTTGTTAGGGTTTTTGTTGTTGATCTGTATTTCATCTGCAGCAAAACCTCACTGGATCCAGACGATAAAAGATATTGAAGTTGCTGTAGAGGACACCTTATACTGGGATTGTAGAGCAAGTGGGAAGCCCAAACCATCGTATAGGTGGCTGAAGAACGGAGACCAACTGTCAATAGAGGTAACGTTCCATTTTGAAAACACGATGCTGTGTAAAATTAACAGTACTTCATGTCAGTTTGAGAATTTGCAAAAGTCCACGTAATTAGTCAAGAGAAATATTTGATACTTGTTTTCATATGTTTGTCAAGAGCATCCAGATGGAAACTTCAAAAGCTGCAATGCCAGAAACACAAAGACTAATTATGTTGTACAGAAATATCCCAGCTAAAAGGAGATATAAAAGCCGTGATAGAATCATAGAAAATCAGAATGTAAGAAAAGGCTGGAGAAGGAAGTTTAATTGAAGTTAAACATTAAAAACCGTAAATGAGGGATAGAGAACTTAGATGATTTTGTTATACTTGCTATTGGCATTTCACTAAAGGTTACAAGAAAACATAGTTAAGCTTCTTGACGAGAAAAGACAAAAATCTTAAAAATTCATAGGTCACCATCACTTGATGCGAAGAATGAAATATAAACAGTAATGTAACATAGGTATGTGCTTTAATACAATTGTTACAAGTAAATTAATGGTAAGTAATGCATTTGGTGACAAGGAAAAGACTTTGTACTTAGAAGATGAGATACATGGTCTCCCAGATCAGAAACATGCAAAAGCATCTGATATGCATATTGATTTTAATTCTCACTCCTCATTGGGTGATCAGGAATATAAACTATGGGCACTGTCCCACTGCAGGAAGGTATTTTGCCCTTGGCCAATGCGTTGTGTTCGTGTTGGCACTCACAGTAGAAGAGGAGAGAGCGACTGCTCAAGTGAATTCAGTGGATGGCGATGAAAAATGATCTAAGCACTGAAAAACCTTTCTTACCATTCAGAGTGCTATAGTTACCCGCTCGCTAAAAGGAATGGCAGTGTTTTGTGGACAGTTAAGTGAGGGAGTACAGAAATCTTGTCTCAGTGATTTAAGAGCATTGTGTCCATATCACACGACGTAACTAAGGTAATGCGCGTTTTTACCTCAGTAAGTACAAAAGTACAAGCTCTCGTTCAGTCCTCCGGTTTCTCCACTTATGGGTGTTGGTGTCTCACCTTTTGGCACGGTGTAAGGGCATAAACACGACTTACTCTGGAAATATTTAAGGGCTGTAAACTATAAGATTAACTCTTTGAAAGCCGGTGCTGAGGAGACATCAGAAGAGGAGTTCTCTGTATATCGTGATGAGTTGTCCTCAGCTCCTCTTACTGCAATAATCCTTCTTCATGCTGGGTCTCCTCCACAAAAATCTCCTGCTGGGATTGTTCCTCTTAGCTCCCCTGCTCCATAAACCAATCTTTTGTAAGAAGAGCACTTTGGAATGCTAAGGAGAGGATCAAGACATGGAGACTCAGGCCTGTTCCTTTTTGGGACTGCTTTTGTCCCTTGTCTAACTGCCTGAGCACAGGAGAGGACCTGCCAAGGAAGGAGCTGAGCTGAGCCAAGCCACCCTGGCTGCCCAAAGGTAGCCAGAGTTACCCTGCAGTGGGCCAACTGGAAATATATGCCCTTAAAAAAAGGCCGAAGAGTGAGCACCATTGCCTTAGGCCTGGTGAGCCACATCCCAATTAAAAAATAACAAAATCAGATAATGTTTTTGAGTGTATAGTTTGTTCTTCTGTTCATTATTCTTTCTCTGGTTTTCCCAAAAAGAGAAACTCCATTGGTTTTGTCTTTCTCACTGGTTTATTTTCTCACCCGTTCCTGCCACTCCATCCTTCAAATTAGTCACTTCTTATTGTAATTCATATAGCTTTCCAAGAATAAGCAAGGTGAGAAGATGCCCATACTTCAGTAGCTTTGTCGTCTCTAAGGCACTTAAATGCGTATCTTCTGTTTAATGACTGTTGGAATTTTTTCTGCATGATATTGCAGAGAGCTCATTAGCAAATGGCATGTGTGAAATCTCTAAATAGTACGAAATGCCAGTGCCATCTGTATAGTTTGGATGCTCTGGTCTGTCGTGAGGAGCCTAGGAGGATTTTGTCCGTATTTCTAGGGAAATACAAGGGTATTTGAGATTGCAAAGCCTCTGTGAAAC
Source organism: Calidris pugnax (assembly GCF_001431845.1). Taxonomy (NCBI): domain Eukaryota; kingdom Metazoa; phylum Chordata; class Aves; order Charadriiformes; family Scolopacidae; genus Calidris; species Calidris pugnax. Next base: position 4,040,928 of record NW_015090880.1, read on the forward strand.
TCAGCAAGTTTGAAGAATCGATTTCTTACGCTGTGTTGCCAAGGCTCTGTACTTGATCACCGTTGCCATACCCTGATGAGGTCGTGTCACTTATTTTAGAACTGTTCTCATGATTACGCTGTTACATTTACCCCATTTGTTGTATTTATGCTGTCTTATTTATATTTCTTACTTATTTTAAATTTTCCACAGGAAATATATCATCAATAAAGATATTTTTCTTAATATTCAGGGAAGGATCCAAATTGAAAATGGTGCACTTACAATATCAAATCTAAATCTGACAGATTCTGGCAGATACCAGTGCATAGCTGAAAATAAACATGGTGTCATCTATTCAAGTGCAGAGCTCAGGGTTGTAGGTAAGATTTTCCTTTTGCACTAAAACACAAACCTCATTCTCCCTCCCCATCCCCCCCCTCCACCTGCCTCATGTTCCACCTTGCCGTGATCTCCAATTTACCTCCCTCAGATGCTATCACTGAAATAAACATTTCTGCCGCGCTGATATCTTTATCTGCAGTGCCAAGGAGTCGACTCATCTGCTTCCAGAGGATTTGCAGCCCAATCATTTCATTGCATTAAAACAGAACACGGCTAAATTATTAATTAGGGGGAGAGCAGAGATGGGGGCTTGGATGAGGGGCCGAAGATGAAAATGGCTCCTGTGGTCCGGGGGCAGCGGTGGCTCCGCACCCACCTCCAGCTCCCAGGGGAGCCCTGTCCTTTAAAAGCAATATCTGCTCCTGCCTGCAGCCTCTCTCCAGCGAGGGGACAAGGGACTGTCATTCCAACGGTGTGTGCTTGAGTCTAAAATGGTGACAAACACTGAACCAGGCACTGTCTTACTCATACGCTTGTGCCATTTCTACCTCCGGTGTGGACTGATTTCTAAACCAAGCCTGTAAGAGCAGCATGTTTAGGAGACATGAGTTATTTCCTTTCTTTTATTAAGATGGCGGGCAGTTAGCAAGTTGTTCCCTCAGCCTTGGTTTCCTAAAATACTGAATTCCCTTTTGAAGTTCACTGCTAGTACAGGTAGAAGCCACGTGCCTTTTCTTAACTGTTGGTTAATGCAAACTGTAGCCATTTGGAAGGAGCTGTGCTGTGATTTTGTGCCATCTGACATATCTGATGTGACGTGCATTCTCACACGGATCCAGAAGCCAACCAGTTCCTTGAGCTTTAATGAGGCTGCTGGTGTTGAGGGCCCTCCCTGGGCCTAGACGAGTCATGTACGCTCACGTTCAGCAAAGCGTAAAGTTGGGCATGTGCTTAACGCTCCTTGGGTTCCATGAGCTTCAGCTCAGATGAAGGCAGTGTCATCTTCTGGGCAGGCTTCATTAGGTGACCTGCTCTGCACAACTGAGACCTCTACTTTTGTGCAAGGAGGAGAAACACATAAATGTCCAATAAAAGATCCATTTGAACTAATTCATGTTTTTAATTATGTTCAGAATCTGAGAAGTGTCATCTAAGTGCTAAAGCGTAGTATCATTAATATAAATAAAGGTGCTGTATTTGACTCTTCCTATCCCTTCTGTTTTAGCTTCTGCTCCAGATTTTTCCAAGAATCCGATGAAGAAACTGATCCAGGTTCAAATAGGCAGCACAGTTGATTTTGAATGCAAACCCAAAGCTTCCCCTAAGGCCAAATGCTCCTGGAAGAAGGGAGGTGAGCAGCTGCGGGAGAATGAAAGGTATCAAGTTACGTTGCTTTATTTGTTTTAATCTGACAAAAAGCTTGTTTATGTCTTTCTGTGAGATAGTGTCATCCGGAGATCCAAACAGTTGTAGTCTCTCTGAAGTCTGTCAAGCTGAGGGCATTGTTTGGTTGTTCTTTAATTGTCATTGTATCTGAGCACAGAGAGTACATGCATATTGCTCTCTTTAAGGTCAAGGGCCAGATTTTATTTTCAGTTTGATGTAGAATTTGGCCTGATTTAGAGAGAGCCAGGTGCTGATAGAAAACTGGAAAGGCAAAGGCTATAAAACAGTACTAAAAACCTGCAACAAAATACTCTTAAAATGCCAGCAAGGAGGCAGATGAGGATGTCACAGCCGTGGTGATAATGTGGCTGTGAGAGGGGGAAAAAAAAAGTTAATAATGGGAATGTCCAGAATAGCAGGTGAAAACAGGAAAAGAAAACAAAAATATACTTCCAGGTTCTTTTCGAGGAACCATAAACTTTATCTACCAATGACAACGTATGTCACTGTTGCGTTAGTGTTTACATGGTAGTGAATGGGTTTTGGTGTTAGTAATTCTCAGTGTGAGCCTGTGATTCACCTATACCCTCAGCTGTTGACTTCCAACAACATGTAAACATTTTTTTCCAGCAATAAGCATTGAAAGTCTTATTGAATTAGTCATAAACTGAAAGTGCCCAAGTCTACTGATAAAATTGTGTAATCAAACTACACAGCAGTGTACATCTCTGCACTCTGGAGCAGCCGTTCGCTTTGCAGCTCTCCAGCCTTAGGGATTGCTGCCTTTTCAAGCTTTCTGTTTTACATTTCAATATTGGCATAGACTGGGAGTTCCAGGCTGTGAACTGGGACAGGAAAAAAAAACAAACCCTTGGATGAGAGGTGTGATTAAGATAGTCACGTATCTGGTTTAGCATGAAGCCAGGCAGTTTGATACTTTGGACATTCCAGCTGCAGCACTTCAGCGCTCAGTACAGGCTGTAAAAACTCTTAGGAGCAGAATAACTGTTTGGGAGTTCAGTTTGCCCCAAGGTCAGCCTTTCTGGAGCTGGTTCCTGGAGCACTGAGTTAGTGACAGGCTGTAGTCACAGCAACAACCTCACAAAATCATGGGATTTGCCCAGGAGCAGCGAGGACAGAATGGCTGCGAGTGTTCTTCTCGCTGCACTCCGGTGTCACCCTGTACTTAGCAGGGGACTGAGTTGGGGACGGTGGTGCCACTGAAGTCTCCAGAAGTTCAGACATGAAACTGAGGAAAAATGAACGTTTTCTTTTTGAAGGAGGATTGCTGTGGCAGCGTGTTGTGATTTTATGAGTATACCTCTGCTCGTCTAGGTCTTTGGTGTTAGGTTGTACAAAGCTTAGCCTATTGCTGGCAAGCTATTTCTGAACCAGGTGAAATTTTTCCTAGTCCTATTCTTGTAAAACACCATGTCATGCTTTTGTTTAAAATTTCTAAACACAGAAGATGCTACCAGATATGTCAAACCTTTCAGAGGCTGTGATTGAGACCATTACTTGCTACATCGTAAGGCCAGAGCTCTCTCCTTGCCACCCAAAAGGTTTGGAAACTTGCTGTCATCTTGATCTGTGCAGTTCTGGCTCGTTCTTCGCAGGGACCACAATAATTTTCATGTGTTCCAGTGTTAAGTGTTGTCAAATATGGCAATTTGGCAGAAGATTAGGCATCTGTCATTAAAGAGCTTCACACAGTACCGCAGACTTGCTTGGCTGCAAGCAAGCGAGCAGAAACTCGTGCAAAATAAGCCTAGTTGGTTTTAATTTCTACATGAGACTTTCCATATGTAATGACACATCATATTGATAAATAAGTGTAACACAGGGCAACCACAGTCTCTAAAACTCATGTGAAACTTGTTGCTTTTGGTGATTCTCAGTTGTTTTTATTTTTATGGTCACTTTTGCAAAGCATGTGCGTAAATGTCTAGCACCTGGTATTCTCCTTTTAGGAGAATTCTTAGGTTTTGTCCCCATACCAGTTCTATAAAAAGGCAGGGAGGAAGAATGGCATCCTTCCCATTCCTGCCTACCTCTTGTCATCAGCCTTCAGCTAACCAGTGTGGGTTCAACTCATGATATTCAAAGCTGCTGGGCACACCCGGACCTCGCTGGGCTCCACACATGTCTGGGAGAAGAGCTTTCCAGCCACCACTTCTGCATCACTTTGTGAGCTTTCTGTCTGAATAGGCATCACAACTGGTCTTAATGGTTGCTCTGGGTTGCCCTTCAAAAGCAGTACCCACAAGTTTCATTTGTGGTGATGGTACCAGGATAAAGCCTGGTTAGATTTATGGATAGAAATTACAGCCTTTAGTTCTGAAAAGTCCAGGTATTTCCAAAATATGACCCAAAGCGTCTCCTGCCATGTTTTTGACAGCACACTGTAAATGGCTTGCAGAGGAAATATAATAACAAGCCAATAATCCTGAATTAATCTAAATGAAGCACACTCGCCTTCAGAGAAAAGCAGAAACACGATTCTTTGCAGAAGGCACTGGAGTTCATTACTGTCTGCTATGAATAATTGCAATTCATGAATTTCTTGCAGTTCTACAATTGTTGCAATTCGGGAAAGGGTTTCCAATTAGCAGGACATTTTTCAACCATTAACTACATTTCTAATGGAGAAGTCTGTAGGGGAGGGTGCGTATTTTAATTGCAGAAAAAGGGAGGGGTGAGTTCCCAAAAAGGGGTGATGCTGGCCACAGAGGTCCAGCATCTCTTTACCTAGGAGATGTAGCGGTGGCAGAATGAGCTCAGACCTACAGCAGGGTTCAGGCTCACAGGGTGCTCCTTGGGAGAGAGAGAGACTGAGATAACATCAATATGTTTTACAAAAACTCCCATTTGAATAATAAAAATAAAGCAAAAATGCTCTATTCGATGTTTTCTTAGTATTTTGTCAGAAGAGAACTTACGTTTCACTGGAGGTACTGACTCCATTACTTTAGTAAAGCCTGAAAGACTCATTTTGATGACACTTGTGCTTGTAGTCTTAATTTATTTTTAAATGGTGCTGCGTTTTCAGTATGTAGAAGGTTTGGATAATGACTCAGTAAATTTTAATTAAATGAGCTGAATATGATATGTCTTGTGGAGGGAAGAAAATATAATTCAAAATGGATTCATGGGCTCTGGACTGAGAAATCACCCAACGTTGAAGAATAAAATCTTGCTGCTTGTTAGTTTTGCAAAGTATGTGATATTTTTTTTTTTAGAATTTCTTGAATGAAGAGAGCTAGACAGTGAAGAGCAGTGGACTGCAGAGAGAGTTGAAGGCGTAGAGGTCATGTAGAACATGCAGAAGGAAAGGCAGAAAATGGGAATTAAATTAACTGGCTACTGAAGGAAGAAATGCTTCCTACTAGAATGCAGTTTTGGACCTTTGAAATAAATAATTTTGGGGTGATGTAATGAGCAAAACAGTGAAGAATTATTAGCAAGAATTCTCTTGTCTTTAATATGACTGCCAGATCGGGTATGGAGGGTACCTGGTTACCTGGCACGGGTCAGTTTTCACCCCATATTATGGTGACAGACGTCACACTGGCAGCAGTTTGTACTTACTCGGGCTGTTCTTTGCCAACCATCTCATATTGTAAGACCTTTAAAAAATTTTCTCTATGTATTTTCCACAGTCATTAAGCCACAACTAGGTTTTGTTGATTCCAAATGAATCTGGATCAGCAGACCATAGTTCCCAGGGTCTCCAGCTGCCTTCATGTATCTTCTTCTGTGTTGAAAACCTCCATCTCCAGAGGTGCTTTTATTTTCCTTTTATCCTCCAAAAAAGAGGAGAATCAGATGTTTAACCAAGGTTAAATGCACTTGATGCTAGTTTAATTTTTCAAAAACAGATGACATAACAAAATATGCTGCAACCTTGGTAAACCCTTTAAAGATTTCTTTAATTTTTTAATATATGTATATGATTTTTAATTGATATATAGTACTAGACAGTTGTTGTAGTGGGTCCTGTGCTCCTGGCACAGATAACTGACTGGAAACAGATTAATACCAGGGATTTTGAGATCATGTGGAAAAGTGTTTCATCTGTAAACAAATTCACCTTTATTTCTAGATATTTCTAGATTTATCAAGACTAGAAAAAGATGAAAAGTTGCTGCAAATTTTAACTTCACTAGAAGACATTTCGGTGCAATTGTCTTTAAAAACTCCAGCTTTTGCATCTTTAACTGTGGCCAAGTGATGTCAAATTCTGGGGGGAAAAAAGGAGGAGAAATAATTCCTGATAAAATGTTGCATGATTCTTAGAAATATCAGTTATTGGATCTATCTTCCTTACAGTTTGAATTAAGTATTTTTATTTCATTTTGTGTTAAAGTTTGAAATGTTGTGATGTGGAAAGTAATGCATTTACCAGTACTTCAATAGGAGTTGTGGGTTTTTTTCTCCGACTTTCTTGTTAATTAATCTGGTTTAATTTAGTTGGAATTTGATTGATACATAAAAAGGCAGTTTTGACCACTTTTCCACTGTTCCTTTGTACTGCAGTGTTATGAACTGGAAAGGAATATGTTTATGTTTATTATCATATCAATAAGGATCTAAAAGAGTTGGCTTTTCTGCTGAATCATCTGACAAATAGAAAAGCAGTGATTGCTTACTTTGATTATGTCTGCTATTTTGGTAATGAAGCGTTGTCACGGGAGGATGAACAAATTTGCATTCATTAACAGTTTCATTAATGACAGCAAGTTTCAGGGGGTGGCCTTATGGTCTCGGATCCTGAGGCAGATTCTGGCCCTTAGTTGTACGTGTGGTTTCACTGCTCCAATAGTTCAATTTAACAGGATTTCAGTGAGTAGGTAATACTATAAACCTAGAGATAATGGCAGTAGGTATGGGGACAGTGAATGCAGAGTAGCTTGAATACTCTTACATTACAGATACTGGTGTTGACTGGTCTTGGATTGGCATCCTGGAGCATGACTTGCCCTCTAGTCCCAGGTGATTTGTATGTCAATATCTGAGAATAAGAAAATTTGATGCAGTCTGTAACAATAGTAAAATATCAGTATGAGAAGAACACGTGCTCATTTCACACTTGGATTTCTTCATGGTTGGTTATGACTAAGATAACTAAGAACAAATACGATCTCATGAATAAAACCTGACATACTGGGCAGAATTGATGGAGACTGTAACCCCACTGATGTCCCTCAGTTGTCTGGAGGATCTGTAATGCCAAATGTGCTCCAGGTTTGGGTGGCACAGGAAGACTCTCATACTTTTGCCAACATGGGTTCCCTCTCATCAGGAACCCTGAAGTCCTAAAGTTGGTTAATCCCTCTCTCCATTTTCTTGACCTCAATCAAAGAGCATCGGTGTGAGTTAAGACGTTTGGCTGTTGTAGGTTTGTTTAGTTGGGGTTTTTTATGTCATCCCTTTGACTAGTGGAAAAAAAGATCTTCTCAAAGATTGATTTCTCACAGTTTTGCTCAGGAGTTAGCAAAAGATGATGATTTTGTCAATGATGTTTTGATCTGATGACCAAACAGGTCCTAAATCAGTCTCCAGTTGTGCAAATGGGTATGTGCCAAAGCATTATTCCACCAGTTATCTCTATTTTACAGGGCTAAAAGTTTCTCCCATTTGCCAGTGCATCAAAAGTGTGCAGGTTGTTGAAAACAGAATTCACTTCGAAAATTGCTGGCCTTGAGCAAAATGTATTGGAAAAACTCTTGAAGATACAGAAAATGCCAAAGGATGTGTTATTTTTCTGTGTTAGAGATCCAGATCGCTTCCTGGCAGAGGGCCAGCTGCACTACATTTGTTTTATCACAGTGTTTGAATATCTAATAATTTAAAGTATGCTAAAATTTCTAGTTTGTCTAATGTTTCAGCGAGAAGGGGTAGAGCTATTTCTGGCTGCATTTACTGTTTTGCAATTGAAAAACTAAAGCGTTTCTCTTTTTAATTTACCAGTAAAGTTTTTTAGTTTTCAATAGTTGTTTTCTAGAATTGATTTGTTGGTTGGTTGGTTGTTGGGTTTTTTTAATTCTGGAAAAAAACCCCCAACTTGTTTCTTAATTATATCTTGGTTTTAATAAGCCTATTGCTTAATTATTTGAGGCAAGCTAGACTTACAGATAGCTCAGAGCACTCTAAATGTGATTCATTTTAATTAAACAATAGACAGTTTCTGGTTTATGCCCCGATCCTGGTTTTTTCCTTTGTTTGATCTCAGGCTTTGTCAACACTGTTTTTTTTTTTTATTTGATTTTGCATTTTTTCTACTGGAAACTGTTTCAAAGTAGATGTTGCAATACAGGCCTTAGCAAAACATGCAGATAGCAAGTCCAGCATTTCAACAGCTTGCTTGCAACCATAATTGATATATATTAACACCTTTTATTGATGTCATTATATATACCTATAAAATGTATTAATCACATCTTTAACACATTTAAAATACCTATAAATCATATTGTAGGATGTAATTAATTATAAGTGTTCCATCTAATATAAAGTACAGCCAAATATTACTTTCCAAAACAAGTTAATAAGCCTTGGGGAAGCTTAAGTGGTGCTGACGCTGATGAAGCAACAGTCTCCTTACAAATACACCTCAAACACCACCACGTTGGCTTAGGTACCTCAGTGGGAAGGTTGGAAGATGGTTACCTCCAAATGTAAACTGATTTAACTGTCTGTCTATTTATAACTCTCTTCTCCCCCATGTAAGATGCTTTTGTCTGTCATTCTAACAAGGTGACTTGTTATCACTTGTAATTTGCATCTGATAATTTCATTATTGTATCACCTTTGCCCAAAGGAAATGGATTTCAGCTGCAGCAACGAGCGTTGCGACACCTTTTTTTTTAAGAAAAGGTAAAATGCTATTCAGAATAATTACGAAAAACAATTAAAAGTTGCCCTTATTTCTAGAGTAAGTTTCATTGTGAAGAGCTGTGCGCTATTAGTGCGGCTGCGGAAGGAATGCAGACTCCTGCCCTCAGGCATTTAAATGCAGTTTCCATGTGGCCTTGAGGATGGGGTGAAATTGCCACTGAGGGAGAGGAGCAGCAGAGCCATGGAGCTGTGAGAGACGCCCACGCCGTGTCTGCGGTGCCCCAGTACTTGAGAAAAGAGACCGACCCCCATCTCTCTACACCCTCCTTTCAGGGAGTTGTAGAGAGCAATAAGGTCTCCCCTCAGCCTCCTCTTCTCCAGGCTGAATAACCCCAGCTGCAGCAACGAGTGTTACGACACCTTTTTTTAAGAAAACATAAAATGCTATTCAGAATAATTATGAAAAACAATTAAAAGTTGCCCTTATTTCTAGAGTAAGTTTCATTGTGAAGAGCTGTGCGCTATTAGTGCGGCTGCGGAAGGAATGCAGACTCCTGCCCTCAGGCATTTAAATGCAGTTTCCATGTGGCCTTGAGGATGGGGTGAAATTGCCACTGAGGGAGAGGAGCAGCAGAGCCACGGAGCTGTGAGAGACGCCCACGCCGTGTCTGCGGTGCCCCAGTGTGGGTCTGGAGGGGCAGAGGGGTTAGGGCTGAGGGATGAGCTCACTGAACCCATCAAACTCCAGAGCTGCATTCTGCTGCCCTTGTTTACCAACTTAATTATTCTCCAAAATATGCCTTCAGACAAATTGCTTTAAAAAACCACCCAACCCACTGTAATATTTATAATATAAATAATGAATGGCAGTTTGGCTTTACTGAAGCGTATACCTTTTAAGGACCGACTTTTCTTGTGGCAACGCAACTGAATCCAAGGGGTTGTGTTCACTGGGTGCCTGCCTGCAGTCCTGGAGGTCTTCACAGGCTTCCCCTGCAGCTTGAATTATCCTTCCTCAGCCACCGTAGCACGTGCAGGGTTTCACATGGAGAATTGCTCACACTGTGAATGCCAGAAGAGCAAGGAACCTGTCTGTTGTTTTTCAAGTGAGCATCCTGCTGATCCCATGCTTGGGACAAGTTTTGAGAAGATTCTGAGAACACTTCTATCTCTGGAGGGGTTCAAGGCCAGGTTGGATGGGGCTTTGTGCAACCTGGTCTGGTGGGAGGTGTCCCTGCCCAGGGCAGGGGGTTAGAACTCAATGATCTTTAAGGTCCCTTCCAACTCTGACCATTCTGTGATTCTAAGATCCCAAGTGATGACAATTTCCACCCAACACAGTGGACTTCTCCATCTACTTCTTCTAATATGTATTTAACTTTAGATAACTAAATCTGTAAGTTGGGACAAACGCTGGAGATCAGTTGATGCTAATTTGCCTCAAGAATGTTAAAAATAAAAGGAGCAGCAGGGAGGTATGTTTGTATGTAATTAATTTTGTACTGAATAAAGAAGCAGGTCAATAATGAAGTACGTGCGAGCAAGAAGGAAAAATTCTCACAGCTCTTCTGAGAAAGGGAAAATTGCAGTGTGAAGTTTTCAGGACATTTGCTGTCTCCTCACCTGCTACGTGCTCTGACAAGTGTGTAAGACTCCAGCTAATGTGGTTAGAGGTTCCCCTGGAGCATTAATGTTGTTTGCTGTTCTCTTGGTTCTGTGGAGTGAAGATGTGGGTGTTTGGGGCATTTCCAAGATCTCTTCGAGGTAGAGGTGCTCAGGGAGCTGACAGAATGGGCTCGCCGTGATTCCTTTGGTGCCTTTGAAATGGATTGATGTGATTTAAGGTCAGGTGCTCAGGGAGCTGACAGAACGGGCTCGCCGTGATTCCTTTGGTGCCTTTGAAATGGATTGATGTGATTGGAGCTAGAATTAGGTATATCAGGAAAATGTTGTTTGCTTTTTTATTATTCTAGACATTTTTATATACAGTTAGTTATATATCTGCTCCAGGTTATCCTCAGGAAGATGTGGTAGAAGGTCCTGCATCTGAGGATATGACAGATGGGAGGACTAGAAACAGGGAAAAAGGGAGTTGAATTAACCTTACCTTGGCATCCCTCCAGTGCTGGTGTCCAGGGTGTCATCTCTGCTCTTGGGTTGCTGGTGCTCTGCTGCCAACGTCAGTAACACAAGTTGGCTTTTGTTCACATCTCTTGTGAGCATCTTTCTGGTTTTGCTCCATGCTGTCTGTCCATTAGGCATAATTCTCACGGGTGGAATTTGTGTTGGGTGGAGGGAATTTTCTTCTCCTTCAAGTCCTACCAGAAGGCGTTTGCAAGTTGGCTTTTGTTCACATCTTTTGTGAGCATCTTTCTGTTTTGCTCCACGCTATCTGTCCATTAGGCATAATGCGTGGAATTTGTGTTGGGTGGAGGGAATTTCCTTCTCCTTCAAGTCCTACCAGAAGGCGTTTCCGTACCGCGTCTGCAGGTCACTCCTGCTCGGTGTAGATGATAAACTGAGACAGAATCTGCAACAGCGTGAAGTCTCGGTTGTTTTCTAAACAAATGCTGAGTTTACACTTGCTTGGGCTGAATCCTACCCTAGAGAGGCAGTTGTTCAAATGAGCTGTTGACTTCAGCGTGGTGTGTGTTAGTCTCCTATCTGTGCATCCCGAGAAGTGCAAAATGCATATTGCTTATGAAAAATCCTCTTCCCTCCATCTCGGTAGTGATAGACAGTTATTTCAGAGTTACCCTTCAAGACTGCTTGAGGTAAACAACATTATACAATTGAAAATTATTCTAGTTTCAACTGGTACAGCTGAAAAAGATGGAGCTAATGTGGGATTTCTCTCTCTCACACACAAAGATACGTATGCACACATACATGTCTTAAACACCGGTGTCCAAAATGATGGGTAATACACAGATGGGTTCAAATTTGTTGTATATTGTCAGTGTATGGCCACAAAATTTTCAACCATCAGGTCGGTAATTGGTGCAGTTTGATATATCTGAGGTAACAGCGTGAGTATTAAAGCATTTTGTCTACAAACCAACACTGCAACTTTTAAAATCTCTTCCTAATTTTTTAGGGTCGTGTTATTAAAGGATGGAGGACTAAGAATAGCCAATGTGACCAAAGCTGATGCTGGAAGCTACACGTGCCTGGCCACAAACCAGTTTGGAACAGCCAGTGGCTCAACAACCTTAATAGTTACAGGTGGGTGAGGTGGAGCAGAAGGGCAGCTGTGAGGTGATGTAAATTAAATTACAAACTCTGTGACAGAAGTCTGCAATGCTGTGGAGACTGAGTTTACTTAAAAAATACTAATGTGGTGGAAAGCAAAGAGTGTGAGAAGTTATATGTTTAACAGTATATAAAAATAAAAGGATATTTGCTATATATCTTTTTTTTTTTTTTTGTTGAGAGGAAAGAGACTGGGATTTTCTGTCTTTGACAAAGATATTTCTCAGATGTGAGGGAGTTCTGAACGCTTATCTCCCTTCTCTCACTCATCTCAATGCTAAATCAGTGCAATTATACCTTTAAGTTTCAGGGATTTTTAATTTGTGGGGGAAAAAAAAGCCAATAAAAAAAAATGTGTGAGGTAATTTTATATTTTAGTCCAAAAAGAAAAAAAAAGCCAATTAAAAAAAAAAGTGTGAGGTAATTTTATATTTTAGTCCAAAATCTGTTTAGCCCTAAGGATTACATGCTGTATGGAAATAGATGTGGTAGAAACTCAAACTCCAGCTGCAGGAGCGTTCAGAGCAGTAAAAAACAAAGTCTTTCAGAAGCAAAATATATACATAATTGGTGTTAAAAGGGTTCTTGCCCCTTCTTCTAAGTCATCCATTACTAGCTGCTGTCTGAGATACTGGATTAGGACCAGCAAAGGGCCAGTAGTCTGTGAAGTTTATCTGAAGAATGTCTTTTCTCATGATGTTCTTTTTTAAAGATCAGAATATCTGAAAGATTTTCCAAACTCAGAATGATCTAATATCCTACATCATTACATATCCTGTATATCTCATAGATCCAAACAGAATTATTTTGCTCAGTGAATTAGCAGCTTCACATTTTCAGTCTGTGCTCCTGAATGAGTCATGTCCCTTTATATACAAACAATAGAACTATATACAAAGGATTTCCAGAATCAAGTTATATTTTTGCAGTATTTACAGTACTTGAAATTTTTCTCCATTACTGTGAATCTGGGATAACAAGCAGCTGTTCTTACTATGTTCTTATTTATGTTCTCTATGCTATGTGGACCCAAAACCCCACTGCGTTCTACCCTATGTGGATTTCCTCTAGTTTCCAGATTTTATTAGCTCCTTCTCTCACTCCCACCTCTTAATCTTCCCAGTGGCTGCTACTACAGCTCCCTGCTCCAAATCATGAGTGTTATTGCTGAGAACCACACATGCTCTTGAATGGAAATTTCATTGCTGTGGGTTGTGGTGCCTTTTAGCTTTGTAAATTATATTGGCCTGGACGCAGCAGGTTAAAATTTACCTTTTCAGTGTTGAGAAGCTCCCACTGGTAAATGTGCCAGGACACAATGCTCTGACAAGAGGGGTCGGGCAGCAGCATTTATAGTCCAGCTGCATAATTTGGACTGTCATTAATCAGATTTGAAGAACGTGGTAGAATATTAGTAGCAGGGAAAGCTCAGCAGTGCAGGGATCCAATCACTGATATTTCTGCTCTCCACAGAGCCAACCAGGATTACTTTGGCACCTTCCAACATGGACGTGACTGTGGGAGAAAGTGTGGTTTTGCCTTGCCAGGTCCAGCACGACCCTATACTGGACATCAGCTTCACCTGGTATTTCAACGGGACGCTCACCGACTTCAAGAAGGACGCTTCTCACTTTGAGAAGGTTGGAGGGGTAAGTTGCAAACACCTTCCCTTCACTTGTCTTATGCAACACAGACAGGATTGCTTATTTTCTTTTTTCAACGTGGTAAAATTAGGATGTTTCTTCTCTTTTGAGCGTGTAGATTTTTCTTCTGTGTTGGAGGGAGATCGTTCATGGAGCTAGTTTGCTGCACATCATCTATATTTCAGACCTGAAGTATTGCAAGTACCTATCCCTGTTTCTGCACCTGATCTTAGGTGATTTTCCCAAGATCGCATGAAACACATCAATAATAGATTGAAGAACTTGCTTCAGACTTCCCAACTTTTGTCTGGCCTAAAGCCAAACAAAATATCCCATCTTTTCTTAATTTTTCCTGCACATTTATCCCTAGTGTATCCCTCCACGTTCTGCCTGAGCCTCCCTGGGTGAGAAGCCGGGTATCTCATTAAATATTTCCGATGCAGAGATGCTGCTGGGGAGGGGGAGCGGGGATGGTGACATTAATGGTGTTTGGAATTTAGCCTTCTAATCAAAGCATAAAAGGTGAAGCATTAAGACAGATGAAGGATGTATCAGGAGAATGAAATCAATTACAGCAAAAGGCCTTGTTACAGTGCAAGGCAAGGCCAAGCGATAACAAAACAAGCAGCTGAGCATCAGCATGAAACTGGCCATTATAAACCTTCATGGTTTCCTTTCACACCTTCTTGCCAGATCCCCTGCTGCAGAGGAGTAGCTGGGGATTCAGCACTGCTGCCCGTGAAACTATGACGTTTCAGCACCTAACTTTTTCCTTTTTGCCTGTAAAACCTCGGAAGATTTAGCCTTTAATCAGGAGGCACCAAACACAGAGATTGTTCTGCAGTTTGCGATTGATTAAACACAAGTGCACGTAGAGATGATGAGATTTCCTTGTAGGAGCCGGGAGATGTTCATATATCATGTACATTTGCACAGAAATGGTTTGAGAATTACGAACTGACCATCTGTCATGCTGTAATGGGAACGCTCCCATTTCATAGCCCGTTACCTTCCAGTATTGCTACATGGACTTTATTTATTTAGTAATATTTCCCCCCAGCTGTACTCTGGTTGTATATACAATAGTAATATTAGAAAGGAAAGGTTAAAACATACCAAAACCTGAATCTGACAATTTTACTGGCTCAATTAAGGCTTCATAAGCTGATTGGAAAATGCAACATTTTTTCTCACTAAACCTCCATCTTTTTCCTAAAACAAACACAGGCATAATTCCAAATCAAAGCCTTGTTGAGATGTCTTCTTTTTTTTTTTTTTCCCTCTAAGGGAAAAAAGCATCAAAAAGTAGTTTCACCACAAAAAATTAATTTAGTGCTGAAGAAAACTCCAGGATGAGTGTTGGCCAACTCAGAACTGTGAATCTAGAACATTTTACTTGGAAGTTTGTCATAAGGGACAGAATTAGGGGGTTTGATGGAATACGGGCATTTAGAGGTTTGGGATTTTTTTAAAAACTCTTATTTGTGTCAAGAGGGATTGAAGCTTGCTCGTAGAAAACTTCATAGGTTACCAAGAGATCCTTGAAAATATTTTATGGGCTTTGTATCCCATTAAGGTCATTGGTATAATTTCATCTGGAGTCATATGCGGGCTGTGGTAGGTAAATAAGACAGCATAAATATGTTCTGAGCTTTCCAGTAGCTTCAGTGTTTATTTGTTAAATGAAAATACCTGTGCAAAAATAACTTCAGATGGTCGTAAACATGGCAAAGGGAAAATAATTTTTGAATGGCTAGATTTCTGTGTACGATGTCTTGGAAGTCCCCGTCCCACACGTCTGAGGTCTCCAACACGGAGTAGTTAATGGGAATGTTACGGGACCACCACCTGGTCTTCCAGATGGTTAGAAAAATATAGGATGTAACACTGTCTTACAGCTCTTTTTTTAATTTTTTTTTTTTTTGGTAGACGGATGATTTATACAAAGAGTATGGTAAACCAAGCAGATTCCAAAATTTTGAACAGATTGCCTCTAAATTGTTCCGGTCATCACCTGCTCATAGAGCCCAGCAACGGGTGAGGTCCTTACACAGTCAGGAGAAGCAGCTTCAGCAGCTGTTTATACTGCTTGGACCACTCTTTATTTGCATTCTGTGTAGCATGGAGGAAGGAAGGTGACCTCACCATCACCTGGACTTGTCCACGCTGACAAACATTTAATCTGGGCACGCAAGAAATGTGGCTACTGCTGATGGTCTGCAGAGCCATGGGAGGTGACGGTGTCTTCTACACTGGAGCTTTTTGCTCCTACTGCTTTCTTTGCTTTTCCCAGTACTTTGAGATTCTTCCCCAAAATATCCACAAATAATTTAAACGTAGTGTAATTAGTGTTAATTTTTCAGTGGTCTTTATTTCAAGGAAAATCACTCTTATTTGACAGCCCCCTGTGTCGAGATGTTTTAAATGGAGTTTGCTAAAATGAGTTGATGTAGAACATGATTTGCTTGTGAGTCTGCATTGCTGGTGGTCATCCTGAATATCCACTGCCAATCAAATAGATCGATTTTAGATTGCATTCGACTCAACTTCTGCTGCTGAAATGTCCTGCAAATGCTTACATTTGTGTTTTGAGAGAAGACCAGGCAATCTGCAGTGTCACACACGGAAGAGAAACAGGCAGAATTGTGTTCAGCTTGTGTTGAGTAAAGAAGTGAGACATAATGCTGGCCTGACAGTTTGGAAAGGTTGCTCTCTTTTTTTTTCTAAGACTAAAAGAAACTGCAGAATCATGTCTTCCTCTTTGTTAAATTACTGTGTGACTATGAATCAATGTATGGCCAAAGTAGCTGAAAATAGCCACAAAACAGGGTTCTGTCCTCAAATGAAGTGCTGCTTCTTCAGAAAATTAAAAAAATAAATAAATAACTTCTTAAAATTGCAGCCTGACTGAGAGATTTTTCACCTGGAAAATAAGATGTGAACTGGGTTAAAGCTGTAATTCAGCTGACACAAAGAGGACAATTTTTGAAGTGAATTTTAGTATCAAGTTCCTACTTAGTGATGTGGAAAACAAATGGTATGCAAAGAGCCCTAATGTGATATGAAGTCACAGTTATCACTCAAGTTTTAATTACATTTCCCTTGATTCAGGAGATCATCCACATGCTATGACATGAGAGAGACCAAAATGACCAAAAGTGACCAAAGATGAAATATTCAATCAAAAACAATGAATAGAACTTAGACTTGTAAAATGGGGAATTTAGCCCGAAAGGTACAACCTTGAAATGAAAGTGCTCTCAATAACCTGTTGAATGGACCAAATCCAGCTTTGTCGTGTGTACGTTTGAACTCCTCAAAAACCTGTGACAACTAGACTTAAAAATTCTGTATTTGAACCTGTGACAACTAGACTTAAAAATTCTGTCTGGAAGACAAATTGGTTAATGGCTGTAGAAACCACATTTTTCTCTGTCTTAGGGCTTTGAGACAAAGGGTTGGTCACAGGGCACTGATTTCTTCTTGGTTCCTAATAGCAGTCAGGAGGCACGTTCCCAGCAGGATTTAACCATGTTGTAGCTTTCTTCTCCTGTAGAAGAGGGACACAGCTTCATGTTTATTAGGGAAATACTTGCAGACAGTTACCAGGGAGCAGCTGATGGGTAGTAACTTGCAGGCCATCTGCCAAGTGGCAATTTTTAAGCAACTTTATCTTCAACGTTTTTGGTTGACTTTGTTTCCATTTATAAATGTAATGTTAATATTAAATTACAAGGTAGTACATTTACGTTAATAAGGCCTTTGTATTTCAACAGAGCGCATCGGGAGATTTAATGATTAGAAACATCCAGCTGAAACACAGTGGAAAATATGTTTGTATGGTGAAGACAGAAGTGGATAGTGTGGCATCTGCAGCCGACCTTATCGTACGAGGTAAAGTTCAGCTTCAGTTAACATGAATCATGTTTTCTAACTTTGGTGTGTTGTAGATTTCAGAGACAACTGATACTGTGGATTACAAAACCCAGTTCATCTATGACTTGAATTACATGATTCTGCCTTGCAGTTAGCTCAATTTTTGGATAAAGCTTAATTTTTCCCAGAGAAATTAAGAGCTGAAGAATATAATAAATCTTGACTATACATCTTTTCTCACTGACAGTCCTTCAAATCACTGAGAGAGGAAACGAGTTATCTCAAACCTTTTTGCTGGTGTAGATGAGACAAAAACATGCATTTTTGCCAGGATGCCCAGAATCAGGATTTTCCAGAAGGCAGCAGGAAGCTCATCTGGCTGAATTGCTGATCAGATGTTGTGCTGAAAAACTGCTAGTGTGCATTGTACAGTAAAACAGCTGTAGATAACAAATTGGCAGACTACAGAGATGTATTAGTAGATTAAACGAGGACATTGAGGACTAAAGTAAAAGACATTGGAAAGATAGAGGGCTCATGCTGAACAAAGGTTCTTGGAAAAAAAAAAAACAAACCACAAAACCCAGTCATCTGTGCTGCAGTTCAGGAAAAAAAACAAACACAAAACCCAGTCATCTGTGCTGCAGTTCAGAGTATTTCAGAATTAGATGATCAGAGTTAAGTTTAGTGGATGTACAACAATAATTACAAGTGTTCTTATTCCAAGCTGAATTGTTTTCTTCCTCCCACAGCGCTGATGAGGTGGGAATCCCAACTGCCCTGTCCATGGTTTCCAGGGTACTGACTTTACAAAACCCCGTGTGTTTTTCAATCTGACTCTAGGCTCACCCGGGCCCCCCGAACACGTGAAAGTGGATGAAATAACTGATACCACGGCTCAGATCTCCTGGCAGGAAGGCACAGACAATCACAGCCCAGTGACCGCTTACACCGTACAGGCGAGGACCCCCTTTTCGGTTGGCTGGCAGCGAGTTACAACAGGTAAATCACAGTTCTTGGTACAGGTTCTGTTGAAATGTTTGTTAAGCAGGGACACCGTGTTCTTAGGTTTGTTTTTTTTTCCTTTTTGTTTGTAACAGTTCCAGATGTGATCGATGGAAAAACATTCACAACCACAGTGGTGGATTTAAATCCTTGGGTTGAATATGAATTCCGTGTAGTTGCCAGTAACAAAATAGGAGGTGGAGAACCTAGTTTGCCCTCAGAAAAAGTAAGAACTGAAGAGGCAGGTTAGTGGGTTCTTCTATTTGTTTTTAATTCAAGAGTCTTGAATATTAACCAAAAAAAAAAAAAAAAAGAGCATTCATATCCTTGGCTTTTTGCAAACAAGCTTGGAATTGCCATCAAATATAAAAGCCTATAACTAGTTTGTTCCTGATTTTTTTTCGATTTCTCTGTGGGACTGTTTGTGTTGTGTTACTGAACAGCACAGAAGCATAACGTCTAAATATATTTAAACTCTATTTACTGTGCCAAAGTCTGTCAGTTCAGGCAGAGCTGCTGAGTCTGAAGGTCTTAATGGATGGAAAGAGGTTAATTTTGACAGGGTGTTTTTTCATGCCTAGCGTTTGATCAGCGCACACCTTCCATGTAACAGGCGTGTGGCTCAGAAGAGCACATCAATTAAAACCCCAGGAGTTTACTTGGAATAAGGCCCTTGCCCAATCCTTCTGCATAAGTTAGCCCTATTAAAGAAAAAAAGTCAAGCTTGCCTCTGATTTTTAGAAGCTCGTGAAGGTGCGGATGGAGGGTTCAGTCTGGGGGGTTCTTCAGCTGCTGAGGTTCATCAGTCTCCCCCAGGGATGGAAACGAGGAGGGTGACTGCAACCCTGCCTCCAAAAAAAAAAAAGTGCTTTGATTTGCAAAAGCAATATGAATGCGACCGGGTTAGCGTCGGAGGTTAATGTATGATGTCTTCTCCTCTGTCTCCGCTGTGTGTTCATGTCCACGTGTTTCCTCTTCACAGCTCCTGAAATCCCCCCATCTGAGGTCAGCGGGGGAGGAGGCAGCAGGTCCGAACTGGTCATAACATGGGATGTAAGTTTTCGGGCAAGCAAATTTTCTTCAAAGACTGAGCGTTTTCATTCAGACTCTTCTTAAAGATGAGTCTCCCCGGGCTGCAGCAGCTTCTCCTCTAGGATGTGCATGTGCTCAGTAACAGTCTGTAACGTCAGCTCGGCACGTTTGCCTTCTTCCCCCTTTTGCTTCCACGCATTACTGCGCCAGATGGCAATCAGTAGGAAATTTAGTTCCTTTGGCTGAAATTGCTTCTGTTCTCAAACAAATGTTAACACTAAAAACGGGGGCAGGAGGGCAGGGGAAGAGGAAGGGGTGTTGATCGAAGGTCGAGCCAAAGAACGATGCTTTTCAGTGCAAATTTGCAGTTGTTGCTTTCCTACCATTAACTCTGGATGTGTGTATGAGCCAATCCAAACAATCAGATACTACTTTATATTATGTATTGCCTTTTTAATGAGTGATAAAAATATTAACACACGAACATTGACTACTCTGTGTGCTTACCAAATCATAATCACTTCAGAGGAAGGTGTAAGCCACTGTGCAAAGGTAGTATTGGATTCTGTAAGAGTTGACTAAGCGATTTTTAATTTTTTATGAACTATGGATTGTGAAATTGAAAACAAAAGAAATGTATTTACTGAAGAGTGTCTTAAAATATTACACTTAGTGGAAAACAAGGAATATGCCTGAAAGTTGTTCTCTTCTTCAAGTGCAAACTTTAAAATAGGTTCAAAGGAACACATTTCGCTCTGCTGTACCAGAGTTAATTTGCTGATGGAATGATCCCAAATTCAGTACCAGAACCTGTTGTCTGTTGCTTTTCCCTCAGCCCATCCCTGAGGAATTACAGAATGGAGAAGGCTTTGGCTACGTTGTCGCTTTCCGCCCCTTTGGCACCACAACGTGGATACAGACCGTGGTCACCTCTCCCGACACACCCAGATACGTCTTTAGGAACGAAAGCATCTTGCCCTTTTCACCCTATGAAGTCAAAGTTGGTGTCTACAACAATAAAGGAGAAGGGCCATTTAGTTCAGTAACCACAGTTTTTTCAGCTGAAGAAGGTATGTGTTTATCTCCAGATGGATTGAGTTACTCCAGATATTAAACATGAGCTGTTTCATCAGAGAATGCAGCCGCAGTTAATAGAAATGAGCTCATTTTGGATACAGATGTGTTTATTTCCACAGTCACCAATGCTGCTGCTCTCTCATTTATTGATTTCCAAATACAGAGCCAAGCATTGCACCCTCTGGGGTGTCTGCCACGAGTCTGTCATCCTCCGTCATCGAGGTCTCCTGGACAGCCATCCCCTGGAAGATGAGCAGTGGAAGGTTACTGGGTTACGAGGTAAATGCATTTAAAATACACTCCCCATCTTGGTGTCATAAAGGGTTGTGCAGGTTGATGCTGAGCCTTTAACCCAACACACATTTAACGTTTGCAGGACCCTAGAGCATGGGGAATGTTGCCATCGCTGCTCTTTTCTGGGGACAGTTGATGGCTGTGGCTTTTGGCACTAGGTCTGGGCCCGTATGGAGTGTTCTGTGAATGGAGACCAGGCTGTGGGGAGGATGTTCTGCAGGACCCCCTGCTTCTGGGCTGCAGGACTCGGGGCTTGAAGACACAAGCGACCTCTCCAGCTCAGACCTTCTCCCCAGAAATTCCCCAGCTGTTCAGAAATCAGGATTCTGTTGAACTGGAATTTTTTCATGAAAATATTTGAAAAAAATCAAAGCAAACAGCCACAGTGTTAGACTCTAGAAATACCTAATTTACAAAAGATTACTGCACATTTTGCTTTCTCTCTGCCGCACCTACACCAAACAGAAGGATATTTTCCTCTAAGTACCTTTGAAAATGAAGAACACAATGAAATTGTGTTTAGCTTCCTGTGCTGATAGTCATGTGCCTGTCTAACATATTTTCAAATGGACATATTTTTCAGAATTACATTTACTTCCACGGAAACTATTTTGTAAGATACAGTTTTCTGAGTTTAACTTGTTTACTTTTTAGATGAAGTAATGATTTCCGTCTTGTCATTTTTTAATTCAAACGGGATCTAATATTTCAGTTCCCTGTTTCCTACAGTCACATTAAAAACAGGAGCAGGCATGAAAGGCAGAAGGATAAGAATTTTTTTTTACATAGTAATCATATTTTTTGAAACTTAAATGTATTTCTGCCTTTCTCAGCTGAGGAAAAAAAATGCACTTAAAGGAGTCAAAAGCAGCGCCGTGGGTGAACGGCCCGTTCTGTGCGAGATTTTAAATGGTTTTGTTTCCTGTCTACTAGGTTAGGTACTGGAATAATGGTGGGAAGGAAGACTCTTCAAACAGAGTAAAAGCTGCAGGGAATGAGACATCAATAAGAATAACAGGTTTGAAGAGCAACTTGGTGTATTACACAGCTGTGCGGGCGTACAACAGCGCGGGGGCCGGGCCCTTCAGCGCCACAGTGAACGCCACCACCAAAAAGACACGTAAGTTCCTCAAATTTAAAGTGGGGAGAGGAGACATAACGGTGCAGTTGGCACTTGCAGGGAAAATGAAAAATAGGCACGTTACTGGGAAACACAATATGTATAAATGACCTAACTTTTCATGCAGACTCGAGGAGTTACACAATTAACTGGAGTATAGATCTTCTGGTTTTTCCACCCTCCGCTACTTTAGCGGGATGAGAAAGTAAAACCCAACTATGCCAGTGGAGCTGAAGTAAGATCTATAATTTCTCCATAGAATAGAACCTTTATTATTCTTCTAGTGACTGGGAGAATGTTAAAAGAAAAATTTCTGTTATTTGGAAGGAAAAAGATGGCAACTTGTTGAATTTTTCAGGGTTTTATAACATATTTATAAGTTCTCTAGGGCACGGCTTTTGAAATGCAATGATCCTCGTACAATTCATGCAAAACAATCCTTCATGTCCATTGTTTCCCCTTGAACAAATTACACAAGAGGCCACTTTACTATTAAAAGGAGAAATTAAGCTGGAGAACAGATTGTCAAAGGCTGCACTAATTTTTCTGCAAATGGAAATATTTTTAGTATGCTCTTGCATTGTAATACAACTCGGAGTCAGGGTCATCAGTCTTGAAGTATTTCTGTCAGACTCACAAGAATGTCCAATTAAATCTGTCTGAAAGGTCAAATTCCCTGCAATAGTCATTAACATCCTTCCACCAAAAGTCGTCGCATCATCAATATTATGAAATAAGCTAGTTTATCAGAAATTATTATAGGCAGAAACGAGTGTCCCTCTCTGTCACTGAGGACTGAACCTACTCAGATTAGCATATTTGCTAGAGTTTAAATACATTATCTGCATAGTTACCACGAATTGGCTGATCTGCAGTAACTCACTGTCTGTAGCCTGTATCTAACGTGATGAAAAGTTCTTTCTAATTAATTATCTTCGTAGCTACTGGCTGCTCACTAGAGGTTGTGCCAGCCCGGTCAGCTCAGGGGTTTTTCAGTCTGTTTTTTTTGGGGGTGTGTGAATGAGAACTAGATAAGCACTGGAACAGGATCTGCATCAGGCCCTCAGTCAACATCGATGCTATTTGAAATTATTAAAAACAAAACTGAGTTGCATGAAGTCCATGTATCTCACTGGTGACTAAAGAGAGCAAAACCACTGCAGTGCAGTGTAATGTCAGTCTGAAGGATTCTGCTAACTACTGGTTGAATTAACTAAGACAAAAAATTCTCTGTGCCCCTGCAATAGAAACTGATATTTCATTCAAATGCATGAATTTTGATCAATCAATTCCAATTTCTACCTTAACTTGAATATTTGTGATTGATGTGTTTCTCACTGCCAAGGATGTCCATGTGCGCTGCGTTTACATTCACCACATGGACCTACAGTATATTTCTTAGTAACTGTTAACCATATCAAGAAACACAAAAGCTTAACTTCAATTGTCAGTAGATTTCAAGATTGATTGATTTTGACTTTAAAAGTATCTCTCCTTTTATATTTGAAATAAAAATGCAAGTTCCCAGCCTAAAATGACAAATGTAGCTTTATTTTCAAAAATACTGCTATCTAAAATGGCAAGTAACTGGGGAAGACTTGATTACGTTTATAAGGCAAGATGTCACAATTCTTTCATATTTAGAAGGTCTTAAAATACAACAATATGTTCTGCCCATCGATTCTAAATCAAGAGAGAAATATTAGTGTAGCTGAGCAGCTTTAAGCATCTGTGGAGTCTCAGAGAAATGCGTGTAGCTGATTTGCACACTTAGCACTGGAGGGGTACTTACGTGACGTGGTGGGTCAGGGTCTGATCTCCTACACATCAAGTTCTGAGCAGTGCAGATCGTTGGAGATTTTGGTCTCTGAAGTGAATTGGAGCCTTCTGAATCACTTCCATAAGTCAATCGGTAGATAAAGACTTACTGGTTTTTATATGTAATTATCTTTCATTTTTTTCAGATGTCATATTAATACTTTGTTGTGGGTTTAAAAGAGTGACTCATTGCTTTTGAAATTCAGCTTTAATATCTCATTGTGAAAACTGTTCATAGATACGCTGTAATACTTAATTCTCAGGAGTAAAACAATCTCTTACATTTACAAAAAGTGGCTATTAGTGCAGCAGCTGAGCTCCGATTTTGAATACATAGCAAGGCAAATACTGCAAAAACGTACCTGTGAGTGCTTGTTTGACTTTAGAGTCATTCTTTTAAGTCTCTCTCTTACATTTTTGCGTCTAGTGTGTGCTAAGAAGTATAATTGAGGTGGGTTTTGATCTGACTGCTCATGGAAAGAAGGTAGGGAACTACCTGTGTGAAAGAGTTTAAAAATAAAAGAGGGGAAAAAAAAGTAGAAAAAACCCCACCATAAGCACCTGGACAGGAGTGTTCAAAACCACTGTCAGTGTTTAGTACTGGAACCTCCAGCATCAAAGCGTAGCGCAGTCCACCTAAGCAGCAGTTGCCTCCACTAGGTGACAGCAACAGTAAATTGTTTTCCTTAACACATTTAGAAAAGATTTTAATCGTTGATTGTGTCACTGCATGACCCATTTTCTGGGAAACCAACTTGAGGCACCTTAAAGAGGTTTGTACTTACCTTCGCCTTCCCTGAAAGCTTGGCAGTTTCAAGATATATTAAAGTGTACAGCCAAAAGCATACAGCTCCTTTGGAAAATAACAGTCTCAGATTGTTAATGAACAAAAAAAACCCCAGTAGATTTCCTTGGCCAAATCCCACCATTGTTCCAGCTGCAGATAGAGAAGGGGTACAGGCTGTGGTTCAAAATCACACCTCGAGACAAAAGAAAAACCAAAAAAAAAATCCTGTCCAATATTTTTACATTACAAACATGTAAAAGTAAATCAGCATAGTGTTTAGATTTGAATATTCAGAGACTAAATTTGTCTAATAAATAATCTATTGTGAAGTATTTGCTTATTCTTGGCAATATACTAGAACTAGTAATTGTTACCATCGCTGGTTTCATTAGAGCTTGTTCTAATTGATCACCCGTGTCCTAAGACATATGCCGTTATTTCGCTGTATTTAATGAAGGACCATCAACAGATAATGCAACTTCAGAAATAACATTTATGTGCCATTCCATTTTTTCCTTCCTTCTGTTTTTCCAATTTAGTCTCTGAACCATAAAGTGTACAAACGACGAGGCTGCCTTTGAGTTGCTTTTGCATCCAACACGTAATGACAGTCAATTACCTGAACTATTATTTCCTACTGTAGAATAAATCACTAATGCCAATTACATTAAAGTCATGCTTTTATTATGTATTTGAAGCACCCAGTCAACCGCCAGGAAACGTTATGTGGAATGTCACCGACTCCAGAGTCATCCTCAGCTGGGAGGAAGTCAGAGCCATGGAGAACGAGTCCGAGGTGACTGGGTATAAGGTAAGGGAGAGCAGACCAGACTGAAAGCAATCCACAGTTGGCTTTTTCTTGTCTATTTGCAAGGCAGAAAGTTCAGAAGATGCACATCTAAACCATTTCATTTGTGTCTCCGTTTTATAGACTTAAATCTTTGTGTCCCACAAACTGCTGTCCTCTCACATTAATAGTTCACTAAAAGCCTTCACCTCTTTATGCAACGCCGGGAGCTGCAGACATTGCTGCCAGCTCTTGGGGTCCCACTTGTCCAAATGTATAACACTTGGATGTTATAAAATATATATAACACTTATCACATATATAACACCTACTATAAATGTGTAACAGCCAAACGTGTGGCATTTTGAAAAGAAACCAAATAATCCAAGACTGAGCTGATGGGAATGGTTTCCATGGCTGGCCAGGTCTATTTTTCAGTACTGCATATATCAAACCTCTTCTTACCTACTGTGTGTGTAGCATTTTGAAAATAAACCAAATAATCCAAGAATAGTTTCCATGGCTGGGCAGGTCTATTTGTTAGTACTGCATATATCAAACCTCTTCTTACCTACTGTGGGTCATGCTCATTGTCTGGATAGAAATTACCTTACTACAGCTACTCTGAATCTGATCAGTGCACCAGTATGAGTATTTAAATGTCATATATCAGAAGTATGGTTAAGAGAACAGCCAAGGATGTTGTTGATGGGCAGCGTACAGCTGGATCCCACACGGTACATTCCTGCATAAAAGATTTATGCTGAAGATCTGACTGTGCAGTTGTTGTGAGTTCTGTTGGCAAGAAATACATGTTTACAGCTTTAGATCAGCCACCTAGTTTCATAGATGGAAATTTGACCTAAAAACATCCCATGAAGAGTTCCAATCTGCGTACTCTGTCTCCCAAAAGGATTTCAGGTTCCCCTGTGGATAACAACCATTGCTAAGTGCACAAGGATAAGCTGAATTTTGATAAAGCTTTTTTAATTTTACCGAAGCAAAGTACTTGGGGGGTTGTTTTCATCTCAGAAGGTGAGGGCAGTAGGGCTCACAAAAGCTGGTTTGCCAGGGAGGGAAGAGCCAACAAATGACATGCAAATGCCAGTGCAGCTGTGGATACCAGCCACGTGTCTGTGTCCCCCCAGGAGCTTTTTGTACATCGTTAGGGAGTGTGTCCCAGGGTGGCAGCATGGCTCTAATTCCACTGACCTTGTGGGTTTTTTTCATTATTGCTGTTATTTTGGAGGAGTTGGAATTGCGCCTTTGGCACTGGGAAGCTCCCAGACTTACCCACTTACCAGTTTGTGAAACTCTGCCCAGAGAACACCCTAGATCCATGTATTTTTTTAAACTCTGCTGTTTCCTAGACCAGCCACTGGCACTGGGGACCCCTCGGGCAGCAGAGAGGCTGATGTTGCTCTTAAATCCCCCCTCTTGCCTGACCATGTCGAGCAGGGAGCTGTGACCCTCAGGACACCACCCAACGCCGTTGGGTTTCATGACACAATTATCACTCCACACTTGCAGAACATCTTCCATCTTCTGTACATCTTCTTCTGTAATTTTGATTAGTTCTCTCCTTCCCAAACTGCGTACTGGCGTGAGCAGTTGATGCAGATAATGACAGATTCTAAATGGTGGGATAATTTGTAGAACAATACATTATTGACATACTCAATAGAATATATTACTCATTTGTTATCATTATACATTGCGCCATCTCAGATTAAAGCTGGAATAAAAGAGCTTGATTGATGTTACCTTCTTCCTTTAAATGTAATTCTGCCCTACAATATTAACCAAAAAAATCAGATCTTTTCTCTCATCAGGTCTTTTTTAAGCCTGAAAAACCTCGTTTCTAGGGAACACAAATAAAAATGTGAGGCAGGTGCCAGCAGAAGAGGTGACAGGCTTTGCTTGTGTGGCAGGTTTTGTACAGGACCAGCAGCCAGCCCCACGTGAACGTGCTGAACACGGACAGGACCACGGCTGAGCTCTGGCTCCAGTTTAATGATGATTACATCATAGAAGTAAAAGCAACGAGTGATGGCGGAGATGGCAGCAGCAGCGACCAGATCCTGATTCCCAGACTGGCCAGTAGGTTGAACCTGAATCATTATTAATTTCTCATGTGTTTTTACAGGGTCCCCAACCAATATCAGAACCTCCGCGGCATAAAGAGGCACGTCTCTGCCTTATGAATCATTACCGAGTTTGCAGTTGACACCCAGAAGTTGTCACAGCTTGTCCTTGCAGGGATTGAGTCCTTATTGATGGGGAGGAAAAAAAAAAAGAATTAATGCTTGTATGTTGTATGGCAATAGTGTAACAAAAAGAAAAGCAATTAACAGTCTTCATGCCCTTATGCATGACAAACATCATTCTATTGAACTGGTAAATTACCATGTATATTGGTATTAAAAACATTAGATTTTTTTACTTTACTCCTTTTTTATTATTATTACCTTATTCTCCTTTTTTTAATTATTACCTTATTCTCCTTTTTTTTTATTATCTCCTTTTTTATTTATTATTTTACCAAAGACCACTCGTACAGTGTCAGCATTTTGCAATACGTTTCTGTAGTTTTAAAATACTTAGTGTAGTTTGGGGAATTTTAATTGCCTGTCAGAAATAAGAATTTGCAATAATTTTTGCTTAGCATCTAGGAAGAGTAATCATTTGACTCACACTTTGATTTAATCCTGACCTTTTTCATTTGTCACAGGTATGGATGCAAGAGGTTCTGGTCTATCAGTCTTGAACATCTTCAGCGTGTCCAGCTTCCTACTGACAATCCTTTCCTTGACTCTTCATTCAGTGTTGTGATGATACATTTGCATTTGCTGGGGGAAAGAAAAAAAGAATTGGTTACTACAGAAAAGTGCTTTTTTAAAAAAAAAAAACTGCAGTGGTTAATGCATGTTTTTCTTCTATCCTGACGTGTTTTTAAATTCTTTATATTTCACTGTAGGTTGAAGTAAAAATATCATATAAAGTTTAGCAAATCCTTTAAAAAGGAATCTAAAATGCCTTAATACTTGAACCAAAGGAGTTTACATATTACATACTTCAGATACAATGTAAGAGGGGGAGAGCAATGGTACTGGGATGGGAGTTACATAAAGCTTAGCTCAGTGAGAAACTCCATTTTTGCAGTGACACTGAATTCTTTGGGGTAGGTCCTGCCTTGTTCCTATAACATTCTGCATAATGGAGGTGAAAGCAGAGCCGTGGCATTTCGGCCGGATGGTAACACCTCGACCAAGGGGCTGCTCTTAGGACAGTGTCATCATCCGGTAGGTTTGCACTCGTTTTCTTACTGCCCTTTAGAGAAGTTATTATAAATCTAGCAAGAAATCAAAGAAAAGTCACAGTATAGATGTTAGTTTTGCACCGTCCATCTTGGGGTGTCCAAGAGGCTTCCACTCTTAGGAACTGATTTCCCAGCCGTGTTTCAAAGAAAGCTCTCTGTTCCTTTTCAGACACCTGCCCTTCCTCTCCATCAATAGATTTAGAAGTTAATTTCCTAATATCTCCTATTCTTATATTTCTTAACCAGGTTCTTTGTTCATAATCAAGTTCTCCCACCTTCAGCATCATTTTTGTTGCCCTTCTCTGAGCTCCTGTCAGTGTTCCACTAACAAAAGTGCCCAGTGGGAAGCATTATAGAAATGCAGTTGCACCATGGCCTTATGAAAGGGGACTCCTGCCACCTCCCTACCCTGTCACGTGGGGCTTCCAGTTATGCAGCCCCAAATTATCTTGCTCTTTTATCTGCCACACTGCTCTGTAAACTCACCCTTAATTCAGTGTTACGTTCGTAATTCTCCTTCCTGCTGCTCTTTAACCAATTCAAAACTTAATGTACCCCGTTACTGTCATATGAGCCTGGTAAGTTTATGGCAATACTATAGGTTATAATAAACAAATTACACAAAACCACTTCAAGCTTGCTATTATAGAGAAATCTATGCTTTCTTTCATAGCAATATGTTAAAGATACATTAAATCTGGTACATTTGACTTCTGCAGTTGTGACTTAAGTCAAAGTCAGCCTTTTAGACACCCTTTAGAGAGCTGCCCACAGTAGAGCAAGTGTTCATGTGACATAAAACATATCCTTCTAAAGAGGTTTGGTTTTTTTTAATCTCACAGTATTACCACAACACAGAAATGTAAAGGGAGAGAACCAGGATTCATGAAATGATGGTAGCACTGTAGAAAAAAATACCTTGATATGCATTCAAATAGGAAATTACCTTATTAGTATCACATCCAGATGAAAGTACCTGCTAACTGTTGAAGTAAGCGAGATCTGTATATACTGTACATAAATAGTTATAAATGGCTAGTTGCTTTTCAATGTGGCTAACCAGTGATGTTCTCAGACACTTGCAAATGGGGGGGAGGGGGAGGGCGGGAGATGGAAAACCAGGTGTTACTAGTAAATATATAGTTATGTTTCATGCAACAAAGGGTGAATCTTTCTATTCTTGTTTCACAAAATTCTAGTCCATGTTCCTGTATTGCCATTTTCACGCAATTACATTGTATTGTTTGATTTCTAGTTATATATCTCCATGAGATATGTACCGAGTACTTTGTTTCATATTGAAAAGTTTGAAATTTATCCTTAAAACTTCCAGTTGTGTGTGTATCCTATGGTTATCTGTATGCATTTTTTTCTATTACTCTAATAAAATATTTATTACATTGAGGGATACTAGAATATTTCAAAGTAGTATTGCTTGTCTGGGTTATGTATTTGCTCACAGGGGGATTTACTGCATCTAAAAATCCTCGTTTACGTTCTTCGTAGTGTTTCTGCTTCGTGGCAGGAGGGGAGTGGTTTCCCTACCTAGAGCTTTGCTGCCCTGAGACTAAAATCCTGACATACATACCCAGAAATTGAGAGAAACGGGTGAGGAAGAGGAGTAAGGATGTCCCCAGGTCCCAGTCTGGCAGACACACGTGGAGCAGGGACCCAATGTTCTGCTCCAACTTTGGAGCTCCAGGTTTGAAGCACCACAGACAAAACGCCCCTTCCCTTTCCCAGGCTTGGTTTTCCCTTCATCCAATTGGGCTCTTTGCTCTCCTCTGAAATAAATAATTAAAAAAAAGTAATTATATTGAAGAAGAGTTAGTTCTTTATAATAATTAGTTTACTGTATCACTGTTTACCATTAAATTGCATGGCCTGTTCTCCCTGCAAATTGCCTTTTCCTGACGAACCACGGCTTCCCATAAACCCAGAGACTTTGGAGCAATAAAACCTCCTCTCTGGGAACGCAGGCAAAACAGAACTAGATATTTTAAGCTTTTAAAGTGTGGCTTCTACCTGCGTTAACAGGGAGCTGATCCAGCTGCTGCACTAAGGGTAAACAGTAATCCCAACCTGTTCACGAGTGCACACACATGAGGCAAAACTGAAGGAATTTTTCTTGAGTAAATGGAGTTTTCCCTTTCAGATGGCTGTAGGTGGACACCTGCCTTGCTCTGTATTTCCCCCAATGTTCAGATTCCTCTTCCTTTCAATTGACTTCGGTTCGTTCCTCATCTCACATTAATTCAGTCAATGTTTATTTCAGTAATAATCTGACTTGGT
>NW_015090880.1:4073271-4161510 GCF_001431845.1 Calidris pugnax
CCAGTAGATTTCCTTGGCCAAATCCCACCATTGTTCCAGCTGCAGATAGAGAAGGGGTACAGGCTGTGGTTCAAAATCACACCTCGAGACAAAAGAAAAACCAAAAAAAAAATCCTGTCCAATATTTTTACATTACAAACATGTAAAAGTAAATCAGCATAGTGTTTAGATTTGAATATTCAGAGACTAAATTTGTCTAATAAATAATCTATTGTGAAGTATTTGCTTATTCTTGGCAATATACTAAAACTAGTAATTGTTACCATCGCTGGTTTCATTAGAGCTTGTTCTAATTGATCACCCGTGTCCTAAGACATATGCCGTTATTTCGCTGTATTTAATGAAGGACCATCAACAGATAATGCAACTTCAGAAATAACATTTATGTGCCATTCCATTTTTTCCTTCCTTCTGTTTTTCCAATTTAGTCTCTGAACCATAAAGTGTACAAACGACGAGGCTGCCTTTGAGTTGCTTTTGCATCCAACACGTAATGACAGTCAATTACCTGAACTATTATTTCCTACTGTAGAATAAATCACTAATGCCAATTACATTAAAGTCATGCTTTTATTATGTATTTGAAGCACCCAGTCAACCACCAGGAAACGTTATGTGGAATGTCACCGACTCCAGAGTCATCCTCAGCTGGGAGGAAGTCAGAGCCATGGAGAACGAGTCCGAGGTGACTGGGTATAAGGTAAGGGAGAGCAGACCAGACTGAAAGCAATCCACAGTTGGCTTTTTCTTGTCTATTTGCAAGGCAGGAAGTTCAGAAGATGCACATCTAAACCATTTCATTTGTGTCTCCGTTTTATAGACTTAAATCTTTGTGTCCCACAAACTGCTGTCCTCTCACATTAATAGTTCACTAAAAGCCTTCACCTCTTTATGCAACGCCGGGAGCTGCAGACATTGCTGCCAGCTCTTGGGGTCCCACTTGTCCAAATGTATAACACTTGGATGTTATAAAATATATATAACACTTATCACATATATAACACCTACTATAAATGTGTAACAGCCAAATGTGTAGCATTTTGAAAATAAACCAAATAATCCAAGAATAGTTTCCATGGCTGGGCAGGTCTATTTGTTAGTACTGCATATATCAAACCTCTTCTTACCTACTGTGGGTCATGCTCATTGTCTGGATAGAAATTACCTTACTACAGCTACTCTGAATCTGATCAGTGCACCAGTATGAGTATTTAAATGTCATATATCAGAAGTATGGTTAAGAGAACAGCCAAGGATGTTGTTGATGGGCAGCGTACAGCTGGATCCCACACGGTACATTCCTGCATAAAAGATTTATGCTGAAGATCTGACTGTGCAGTTGTTGTGAGTTCTGTTGGCAAGAAATACATGTTTACAGCTTTAGATCAGCCACCTAGTTTCATAGATGGAAATTTGACCTAAAAACATCCCATGAAGAGTTCCAATCTGCGTACTCTGTCTCCCAAAAGGATTTCAGGTTCCCCTGTGGATAACAGCCATTGCTAAGTGCACAAGGATAAGCTGAATTTTGATAAAGCTGGTTAATTTTACCGAAGCAAAGTACTTGGGGGGTTGTTTTCATCCCAGAAGGCCAGGGCAGTAGGGCTACCAAAAGCTGGTTTGCCAGGGAGGGAAGAGCCAACAAATGACATGAAAATGCCAGTGCAGCTGTGGACTTGAGCCACGTGCCTGTGTCCCCCCAGGAGATTTCTGTAACGTGGCACAGCGTTGGGGAGTGTGTCCCAGGGTGGCAGCGTGGCTCGAATTCCACTGACCTTGTGGGGTTTTTTTCATTATTGCTGTTATTTTGGAGGAGTTGGGATTGTGCCTTTTGCACTGGGAAGCTCCCAGACTTACCCACTTGTCAGTTTGTGAAACTCTGCCCAGAGAACACCCTAGATCCATGTATTTTTTTAAACTTTGCTGTTTCCTAGACCAGCCACTGGCACTGGGGACCCCTCGGGCAGCAGAGAGGCTGATGTTGCTCTTAAATCCCCCCTCTTGCCTGACCATGTCGAGCAGGGAGCTGTGACCCTCAGGACACCACCCAACGCCGTTGGGTTTCATGACACAATTATCACTCCACACTTGCAGAACATCTTCCATCTTCTGTACATCTTCTTCTGTAATTTTGATTAGTTCTCTCCTTCCCAAACTGCGTACTGGCGTGAGCAGTTGATGCAGATAATGACAGATTCTAAATGGTGGGATAATTTGTAGAACAATACATTATTGACATACTCAATAGAATATATTACTCATTTGTTATCATTATACATTGCGCCATCTCAGATTAAAGCTGGAATAAAAGAGCTTGATTGATGTTACCTTCTTCCTTTAAATGTAATTCTGCCCTACAATATTAACCAAAAAAATCAGATCTTTTCTCTCATCAGGTCTTTTTTAAGCCTGAAAAACCTCGTTTCTAGGGAACACAAATAAAAATGTGAGGCAGGTGCCAGCAGAAGAGGTGACAGGCTTTGCTTGTGTGGCAGGTTTTGTACAGGACCAGCAGCCAGCCCCACGTGAACGTGCTGAACACGGACAGGACCACGGCTGAGCTCTGGCTCCAGTTTAATGATGATTACATCATAGAAGTAAAAGCAACGAGTGATGGCGGAGATGGCAGCAGCAGCGACCAGATCCTGATTCCCAGACTGGCCAGTAGGTTGAACCTGAATCATTATTAATTTCTCATGTGTTTTTACAGGGTCCCCAACCAATATCAGAACCTCCGCGGCATAAAGAGGCACGTCTCTGCCTTATGAATCATTACCGAGTTTGCAGTTGACACCCAGAAGTTGTCACAGCTTGTCCTTGCAGGGATTGAGTCCTTATTGATGGGGAGGAAAAAAAAAAAGAATTAATGCTTGTATGTTGTATGGCAATAGTGTAACAAAAAGAAAAGCAATTAACAGTCTTCATGCCCTTATGCATGACAAACATCATTCTATTGAACTGGTAAATTACCATGTATATTGGTATTAAAAACATTAGATTTTTTTACTTTACTCCTTTTTTATTATTATTACCTTATTCTCCTTTTTTTAATTATTACCTTATTCTCCTTTTTTTTTATTATCTCCTTTTTTATTTATTATTTTACCAAAGACCACTCGTACAGTGTCAGCATTTTGCAATACGTTTCTGTAGTTTTAAAATACTTAGTGTAGTTTGGGGAATTTTAATTGCCTGTCAGAAATAAGAATTTGCAATAATTTTTGCTTAGCATCTAGGAAGAGTAATCATTTGACTCACACTTTGATTTAATCCTGACCTTTTTCATTTGTCACAGGTATGGATGCAAGAGGTTCTGGTCTATCAGTCTTGAACTACTGTGGGTCATGCTCATTGTCTGGATAGAAACTACCTTACTACAGCTACTCTAAATCTGATCAGTGCACAAATGTACAAGTATTTAAATGTCATATATCAGAAGTATGGTTAAGAGAACAGCCAAGGATGTTGTTGATGGGCAGCGTACAGCTGGATCCCACACGGTACATTCCTGCATAAAAGATTTATGCTGAAGATCTGACTGTGCAGTTGTTGTGAGTTCTGTTGGCAAGAAATACATGTTTACAGCTTTAGATCAGCCACCTAGTTTCATAGATGGAAATTTGACCTAAAAACATCCCATGAAGAGTTCCAATCTGCGTACTCTGTCTCCCAAAAGGATTTCAGGTTCCCCTGTGGATAACAACCATTGCTAAGTGCACAAGGATAAGCTGAATTTTGATAAAGCTTTTTTAATTTTACCGAAGCAAAGTACTTGGGGGGTTGTTTTCATCTCAGAAGGTGAGGGCAGTAGGGCTCACAAAAGCTGGTTTGCCAGGGAGGGAAGAGCCAACAAATGACATGCAAATGCCAGTGCAGCTGTGGATACCAGCCACGTGTCTGTGTCCCCCCAGGAGCTTTTTGTACATCGTTAGGGAGTGTGTCCCAGGGTGGCAGCATGGCTCTAATTCCACTGACCTTGTGGGTTTTTTTCATTATTGCTGTTATTTTGGAGGAGTTGGAATTGCGCCTTTGGCACTGGGAAGCTCCCAGACTTACCCACTTACCAGTTTGTGAAACTCTGCCCAGAGAACACCCTAGATCCATGTATTTTTTTAAACTCTGCTGTTTCCTAGACCAGCCACTGGCACTGGGGACCCCTCGGGCAGCAGAGAGGCTGATGTTGCTCTTAAATCCCCCCTCTTGCCTGACCATGTCGAGCAGGGAGCTGTGACCCTCAGGACACCACCCAACGCCGTTGGGTTTCATGACACAATTATCACTCCACACTTGCAGAACATCTTCCATCTTCTGTACATCTTCTTCTGTAATTTTGATTAGTTCTCTCCTTCCCAAACTGCGTACTGGCGTGAGCAGTTGATGCAGATAATGACAGATTCTAAATGGTGGGATAATTTGTAGAACAATACATTATTGACATACTCAATAGAATATATTACTCATTTGTTATCATTATACATTGCGCCATCTCAGATTAAAGCTGGAATAAAAGAGCTTGATTGATGTTACCTTCTTCCTTTAAATGTAATTCTGCCCTACAATATTAACCAAAAAAATCAGATCTTTTCTCTCATCAGGTCTTTTTTAAGCCTGAAAAACCTCGTTTCTAGGGAACACAAATAAAAATGTGAGGCAGGTGCCAGCAGAAGAGGTGACAGGCTTTGCTTGTGTGGCAGGTTTTGTACAGGACCAGCAGCCAGCCCCACGTGAACGTGCTGAACACGGACAGGACCACGGCTGAGCTCTGGCTCCAGTTTAATGATGATTACATCATAGAAGTAAAAGCAACGAGTGATGGCGGAGATGGCAGCAGCAGCGACCAGATCCTGATTCCCAGACTGGCCAGTAGGTTGAAGCTGAATCATTATTAATTTCTCATGTGTTTTTACAGGGTCCCCAACCAATATCAGAACCTCCGCGGCATAAAGAGGCACGTCTCTGCCTTATGAATCATTACCGAGTTTGCAGTTGACACCCAGAAGTTGTCACAGCTTGTCCTTGCAGGGATTGAGTCCTTACTGATGGGGAGGAAAAAAAAAAAGAATTAATGCTTGTATGTTGTATGGCAATAGTGTAACAAAAAGAAAAGCAATTAACAGTCTTCATGCCCTTATGCATGACAAACATCATTCTATTGAACTGGTAAATTACCATGTATATTGGTATTAAAAACATTAGATTTTTTTACTTTACTCCTTTTTTATTATTATTACCTTATTCTCCTTTTTTTAATTATTACCTTATTCTCCTTTTTTTTTATTATCTCCTTTTTTATTTATTATTTTACCAAAGACCACTCGTACAGTGTCAGCATTTTGCAATACGTTTCTGTAGTTTTAAAATACTTAGTGTAGTTTGGGGAATTTTAATTGCCTGTCAGAAATAAGAATTTGCAATAATTTTTGCTTAGCATCTAGGAAGAGTAATCATTTGACTCACACTTTGATTTAATCCTGACCTTTTTCATTTGTCACAGGTATGGATGCAAGAGGTTCTGGTCTATCAGTCTTGAACATCTTCAGCGTGTCCAGCTTCCTACTGACAATCCTTTCCTTGACTCTTCATTCAGTGTTGTGATGATACATTTGCATTTGCTGGGGGAAAGAAAAAAAGAATTGGTTACTACAGAAAAGTGCTTTTTTAAAAAAAAAAAACTGCAGTGGTTAATGCATGTTTTTCTTCTATCCTGACGTGTTTTTAAATTCTTTATATTTCACTGTAGGTTGAAGTAAAAATATCATATAAAGTTTAGCAAATCCTTTAAAAAGGAATCTAAAATGCCTTAATACTTGAACCAAAGGAGTTTACATATTACATACTTCAGATACAATGTAAGAGGGGGAGAGCAATGGTACTGGGATGGGAGTTACATAAAGCTTAGCTCAGTGAGAAACTCCATTTTTGCAGTGACACTGAATTCTTTGGGGTAGGTCCTGCCTTGTTCCTATAACATTCTGCATAATGGAGGTGAAAGCAGAGCCGTGGCATTTCGGCCGGATGGTAACACCTCGACCAAGGGGCTGCTCTTAGGACAGTGTCATCATCCGGTAGGTTTGCACTCGTTTTCTTACTGCCCTTTAGAGAAGTTATTATAAATCTAGCAAGAAATCAAAGAAAAGTCACAGTATAGATGTTAGTTTTGCACCGTCCATCTTGGGGTGTCCAAGAGGCTTCCACTCTTAGGAACTGATTTCCCAGCCGTGTTTCAAAGAAAGCTCTCTGTTCCTTTTCAGACACCTGCCCTTCC
This sequence comes from Calidris pugnax, assembly GCF_001431845.1. Classification (NCBI taxonomy): domain Eukaryota; kingdom Metazoa; phylum Chordata; class Aves; order Charadriiformes; family Scolopacidae; genus Calidris; species Calidris pugnax. Next base: position 4,079,537 of record NW_015090880.1, read on the forward strand.
TCTCCATCAATAGATTTAGAAGTTAATTTCCTAATATCTCCTATTCTTATATTTCTTAACCAGGTTCTTTGTTCATAATCAAGTTCTCCCACCTTCAGCATCATTTTTGTTGCCCTTCTCTGAGCTCCTGTCAGTGTTCCACTAACAAAAGTGCCCAGTGGGAAGCATTATAGAAATGCAGTTGCACCATGGCCTTATGAAAGGGGACTCCTGCCACCTCCCTGCCCTGTCACGTGGGGCTTCCAGTTATGCAGCCCCAAATTATCTTGCTCTTTTATCTGCCACACTGCTCTGTAAACTCACCCTTAATTCAGTGTTACGTTCGTAATTCTCCTTCCTGCTGCTCTTTAACCAATTCAAAACTTAATGTACCCCGTTACTGTCATATGAGCCTGGTAAGTTTATGGCAATACTATAGGTTATAATAAACAAATTACACAAAACCACTTCAAGCTTGCTATTATAGAGAAATCTATGCTTTCTTTCATAGCAATATGTTAAAGATACATTAAATCTGGTACATTTGACTTCTGCAGTTGTGACTTAAGTCAAAGTCAGCCTTTTAGACACCCTTTAGAGAGCTGCCCACAGTAGAGCAAGTGTTCATGTGACATAAAACATATCCTTCTAAAGAGGTTTGGTTTTTTTTAATCTCACAGTATTACCACAACACAGAAATGTAAAGGGAGAGAACCAGGATTCATGAAATGATGGTAGCACTGTAGAAAAAAATACCTTGATATGCATTCAAATAGCAAATTACCTTATTAGTATCACATCCAGATGAAAGTACCTGCTAACTGTTGAAGTAAGCGAGATCTGTATATACTGTACATAAATAGTTATAAATGGCTAGTTGCTTTTCAATGTGGCTAACCAGTGATGTTCTCAGACACTTGCAAATGGGGGGGAGGGGGAGGGCGGGAGATGGAAAACCAGGTGTTACTAGTAAATATATAGTTATGTTTCATGCAACAAAGGGTGAATCTTTCTATTCTTGTTTCACAAAATTCTAGTCCATGTTCCTGTATTGCCATTTTCACGCAATTACATTGTATTGTTTGATTTCTAGTTATATATCTCCATGAGATATGTACCGAGTACTTTGTTTCATATTGAAAAGTTTGAAATTTATCCTTAAAACTTCCAGTTGTGTGTGTATCCTATGGTTATCTGTATGCATTTTTTTCTATTACTCTAATAAAATATTTATTACATTGAGGGATACTAGAATATTTCAAAGTAGTATTGCTTGTCTGGGTTATGTATTTGCTCACAGGGGGATTTACTGCATCTAAAAATCCTCGTTTACGTTCTTCGTAGTGTTTCTGCTTCGTGGCAGGAGGGGAGTGGTTTCCCTACCTAGAGCTTTGCTGCCCTGAGACTAAAATCCTGACATACATACCCAGAAATTGAGAGAAACGGGTGAGGAAGAGGAGTAAGGATGTCCCCAGGTCCCAGTCTGGCAGACACACGTGGAGCAGGGACCCAATGTTCTGCTCCAACTTTGGAGCTCCAGGTTTGAAGCACCACAGACAAAACGCCCCTTCCCTTTCCCAGGCTTGGTTTTCCCTTCATCCAATTGGGCTCTTTGCTCTCCTCTGAAATAAATAATTAAAAAAAAGTAATTATATTGAAGAAGAGTTAGTTCTTTATAATAATTAGTTTACTGTATCACTATTTACCATTAAATTGCATGGCCTGTTCTCCCTGCAAATTGCCTTTTCCTGACGAACCACGGCTTCCCATAAACCCAGAGACTTTGGAGCAATAAAACCTCCTCTCTGGGAACGCAGGCAAAACAGAACTAGATATTTTAAGCTTTTAAAGTGTGGCTTCTACCTGCGTTAACAGGGAGCTGATCCAGCTGCTGCACTAAGGGTAAACAGTAATCCCAACCTGTTCACGAGTGCACACACATGAGGCAAAACTGAAGGAATTTTTCTTGAGTAAATGGAGTTTTCCCTTTCAGATGGCTGTAGGTGGACACCTGCCTTGCTCTGTATTTCCCCCAATGTTCAGATTCCTCTTCCTTTCAATTGACTTCGGTTCGTTCCTCATCTCACATTAATTCAGTCAATGTTTATTTCAGTAATAATCTGACTTGGTCACCCAGGGAGAGCTGGGAAAAAAAAAAATAAGCTGTTACTGGGAAAGCAGAGGAGGAAAAGGTGAAGATCTAATAAGGGATAACATGACCAGCCAGCCCATCTCCTGCCAGTGTTTCCACAGCAGCTTCTGTCCCTAACCAAGTTCAGCAGATTCAGTCCTGGAGAAGGAAAAAAAAAAAAAAAAAAAGAAAAAAAAAATAAATGACAAAAAAAAATGGGAAAAAAACCACTTGTTGGACGGGAACTGCCCACAGCAGCTTCTGTCCCTAACCAAGTTCAGCAGATTCAGTCCTGGAGAAGGAAAAAAAAAAAAAAAAGAAAGAAAAAAAAAATCAATGACAATAAAAAATGGGAATAACATCACTTGTGTGACTGGAACTGCAGGTGCTGGGGAAGGTGTTTCTGCCATTTCACTTCGACTCGTACTCGCACCAAAAATAGACAGCACTTTATCACTTACAATTGCTGTTATTTGAAATGCAGTAAGACAGAATAATAGGCTCGAGTCGGAGTTTTTAGGAAAACACTATTGTAAAGCATATTCTTTTCAAGACCTTACCGAAAGCCAAGGCTGTGTCCCACCGAAGGCGAAGAGCAAAGCCCCAAAGAGCTGGGCAGAGGGAGCCCCAGGATACAAGCCAGTCCTGCCACCAGCTGGATACGCACCAAAGAAAAAGGAATTTGATACAGTTTTAAAAATAAAAATGTTTGCAATGGCATGTGCCTCCCCTGGAAGCCATGATGGCTTTCGCTGGAAGCCGGTACTGGGGGTGATGGGAGTGCTGGGGTTTGGGATTTGGACGTCTGGGGAGGTTTAAAGTTTCCCACCCTGCCCCACTATTCCCCCAAGGGTTGTTTTGTAAAGGGTTTCTTAAGAGTCCTACCTGTGTAACGTGTGACTTGACAACACCTGTACTTCTAAATTCTGAATTTCTCAGAGGCAGCTGGCGTAAGAATTTTTAAAAAGCCTTTTTCTTTGGACAGTTTACGCTGTCGGATGCATTGCGAACGCGCAGGATCCTCTATGAATACAAAATGAGTTAAAAACTAATATCACTTTAGCCCTAAGAAATATTGGAGATCTCCATTTTCTACTTAATTTGCCTTTCGGTGGTGGAATGCAGACGTGGGCAGTGCCTGTCGGGTTATATATGTTATGTCTTAATAACAGGCAATAAAGCAAGCTGTCCTGCATGAGGGAGTGCATTAATCTGACAGCCTTCTGTCTGAAATAAATAACAATGGAATATCGTGAAAATAAAACGAGTTTGTAAACAGGCACCCGCTCTCTTAGGAGAAACAACCTCCTCGATTGTTTTATGCTAATGCTTTGAACTCCCGAAAAGCAATAAAAAAAGGATATGTTCAGCAGAGATATAACTGAATGTAAGTTATTGTTGTTTTATTAAGCCTGCTTGATAAAAAGAGGCACTTTTTTCTTTAAATCTGGTTCGTACGTAGCGCAGGCTGCAGCATGACGGGGGGAGATGGGACATCACTTAACTCTGTCCCCAGCTCAGTCTTACCCTCTTTGGAAGGAACTTTTCCATGAAGACTTTTCCCAGTTCCTGGCGGCCTCCCCGGTGCGTGAACAGCACAGCCTGGAAAAAAAAGGACAGATATTTGTCTTTTTCCAAGCTCAACACCTGTTTCACAGCCTCAGCCAGAGGAGGCAGCCCCCACTGCACACCTACAGGAGCTTCTCGTGTCTCACCTGTGGCTGGGAAGCCTTTCCCCAGGTCAGCTCAGGATGTGGGCACCTCGTTAGCATCAGTGGGACCAGTCGCCCCATCAAAGCCCTGGCTGCAGGGTGAGGGGATGCCAGTGGACTTGGGGTCTCTCCCAAGGGCTGGAACATCCCCTGTCTATCTCCAAGAGAACCCCCCCGAGTCCACGTGTGTGTCTGTGTGTGAGTTCACTTTCCACAAATAACAGACAGTTGGGAGTCTCTAATAACTCTTGCCTGTCACCAATTTTGAGTCTATTTTTGTGTTTTGCTGACAGTATCGCCAGTCCTCTGCCTCTTGTCCTGCCTCTCGTTAGGTGCATCAAAAACTTCCCAGCAGTTTGATATTTCTATAAAACACTCTCCTTCCCTGTCATGGGGCCTCTCCATCAGCTGTAACTGCCACGCTGCGGTGGCTCCTATTGTAATTCAGACCATGCTCTTCATTTGCTTTGGTTTTGAACTCTCTCTGTTTTGAGACTTTACAGTTTGTGCATGAGAGTGTTTCAGTATTAGAATTTCACAAGACCTTCATGTGCATCTTTCCTTTGTTTTTTCCCCCATCTCTAAGGGTCAAGAAAACTTGATAAACTCATTTGGTATTAGATTCCTTTTCTTGAGCTCCTTGCTGATCTTTCTGAGGTCAAGAAGTATCTTTGAAAGTCTCTTTTTTTTTATTATTAAATGCACAAATATAGGAGACATCCCAGTAACCCTGTGTAGCATTACTAAGATACTTTCTTCCCAAAATACCTAAGATTATTTTCTTACCTTTTAAGAGTATAATTAGTCCCATGAGGTGGACCATGCCTGCTTTCTGTGCCGGGCTCTTCATTCCATCTTGGCGATTAATTCCCTCTGGGTGGGAGAACATCAAGACGTTGGGAAATGCTGAAAAGGGAAGAATCAAAAGCATCCTGTTAGGAGCCAACGGAAAAGATGCCACTTCATTACATCCATTCATTAATTCAGCCCATGATAATTCAAACTCAAAGCAACCCCTAGGCCAGGGGGACATCCCAGAGAGAGTTCAGCTCCTTCTTGCTGGCTCAGCTTCTCCAGCCTCCCAAATCCCACACCCCATGGGGTGCAGAATGGCTGGGCTGCCAGTGGAGAAGGGACACAGAGTCACTCCCCACCTCCATGGCTGAGGGTGAAGGGCTGGAATCCTCCAGCAGCACGAGAGGAGGGTTTGAATGCCCCCAGTCAAAGGTGGGACCTAAAACCAGCCACCAAACCAGCTGGCCATTAAAAAAAAATTGCAAACATTAAAATATTTCCTTTGAAAGAAAGCTCTCCCCAAGCCCTTAACACACCTTCCTCCCTCTCCGGGCCTCGGGGGGGGCCCTGGTGGTCTCCCCACTCTGCCCCAGAATTGCAGGTACTTCAAAGCACACGTAGGGACTTATTTTTAGGCACTCTGAACTCCTTGCTCAGCAGCCCTAAATAGAAGTGTGCATTGATTTATTTTTTTTGTCACCTCCAGGGAAGGTGCTGCCAACGCTCCCCGGAGGTTTGAGCGCCCAAACGAGCCCCCGCGCCCATTAATTGAGAGGGAATATCAACAGGCAGGAAAGGCATCCATTGGGATTGCTCACCCCCCTGATTTCATTTTAGGGGATCTTTCTCTTTTATGCTGGAACACGAGCAATGACCTGTGCCATCCGCTAAAGGCATAAAAAGAAACGAGGCAGAGAAAATAAGGGAAAGCCCTCTCTTTCATGCCCTTTATAATACAAATAATAAATCACTTTCCCAACTGAGGACCTGCAAAAGGAGCCTATCAAAAAGGACGTGTGTTTAACAAGAAATTCCCTCATTAGCAATCCAAGGAGGGCCACGGTTAAAGCAGACAAATAATTTAATTTTTGTCACACTTCCTAACATTGCCACCAAACTGAGGCATTTAAAGTTACACTTGTCACAACACTAATTATCTATTTGAACAGCGGAGCTCTCAGCTGATTGAATGAGTTCTTCTGCAGCGAGAACAGATCATTTCATCAGCTGCATCTGATCCGTCATTACTTTTTGGATATAGGATGTAAATCGACTATAACAAGAGAAAATACAGCTTTGGTTGGTACCTTTCCAGCAGCTTCAGATGAGAGAGAGGGGAACTCTTCTGCCGCAGCCAAAAGCTTCTGCTCATGTACTGGAAAACAGCGTCGTGGGGTTTTGTGTTGCCTTGGAAACATGAAAAATAAAGCACCATTAATTACTTATTTTCAAGCAACGGGAGTATCCAGCGCCGAGGGCCTGATCCCAGGGTAATGAAAGCCTCACCCCCATTGCAGCAGGCTGTGCCTGATGGACCTGCCCCTCTGAAGGAGGAGAGGACCCAGGCAGAGCAGAGCTCAGCCAAGCTTCACTTCTGACCGTGGTTTCCCAAAGAGCTACCAGAAGGCAACAGGCAGACACTCAAAGTGGTGGTTTGTGGTGGTTCCTTCTTACCTTCACACCCACGACTTTGTTAACGTTGTCACCTGTTTATTTATTAAAATATATGGCCTCCTTTTTCAACCTGGCACCAGCAGCTGACCTGATAAACATCCGTGAAAACACCTATAAAAACCTACATAAATCCCACGTATCCACCTTCTCCAGCCAGGAAACCAGGCTGATAGTCCTGGTCATTGGCACAGAAGCATGAGTTCAGCCAGACCTTCTGCTATCATTCTTTCTGCCGAAAACACTGCCAAATAGCAAAGTCTTCACTATAATATCTTCTGTACAATCATTTTTAACTGTTAATTAAATATTTTTTAACTACAGCCTACTTGCTTCTTTTCCTCCCATTAGTAGTGGTCCTAATTATAAATCTCTATGAAATAGGTGAAGACTAGAGACAACCTCTTCTTGTGGGCGTTTGAAGTTGTTCTCAAATTTTCTTTTGGAGAGACTGTTCACTCTCCCTGTCAGCACAGCCCAAAGCAATCAGCTACAACTCCGGCCACAAAGGTGTGGAGGGATAAAAATAATTCCAGTAAAATCCTCTTAATTTTCTCCAGGAAACCTTCTCATTTATGAACTATGCAAAGTGACGCTTCTCTTTCATTTACAATGAATATTAATCTTTATCTATCAACCCAAGCACAATTTTAGAGTATTTTTCACTCATTCATATTCCCAAGGTTGACCATCATCGCTAAAGAACTTTGATTACCTGGTTTCGGATTTGGGCCGGGTTTTAACATCGGATCATTCAGGTCGGGAAAGACCTTTAAGATCATCAAGTCCAACTGTTAACTGAGCACTGCCAAGTCCACCACTAAACCCTGTCCCTGTATGGGGTCTATATGGGGCAACCACTTTGCCCCCTGACCATCGGCATCAGCGTATGTGAAGTTCAGGATCCACTTCAGTGCCTGCAGGCGAAACGCGTCAGCAGCATCTCAAACTGCCTCCTCCACTTAGGAGGCTAATGAGCAAAATACACGAGAGACTGCGACTTCTCCAGGGTCTCTGGCTGCCTCCTCCCCACCTGAGCTGCTTTGCCTCTCAGCAACTCCTAAAAATGCATAATTAACGTTTTAAGAAAAGTAATCCTCCAGGAGCATCCGTTTGTTGAGAAAATCGTCTCTAACCAGACTCAGACTGTTCCTTTTCCCTGTCGACACTGTTCAACAACCACGGCTGAAAGGGACCGTGTGGGACACTGGTGATGGGCCCCACCGTGTGGTGGAGTGGTCTGGGGGAAAGCCACAGCCCCAGCCCCACAGCCATGGTCATACCCTGTCCCACCACCACAGCCAAAGGGGATCCGGACTCCTGCCCATAGCCACCCCCCGGCTGCTGGAAAAGCCCTGCTTTCATCATCTAACACCATGCAAACACAGCAAATGCTATTTTTACATTTGGTCCCAGCTATTTTAAGCAAAAAATGTGCTTAAAAATAAACCAAGAGACAACCTTTTCCTTTAGTGAGCTACCCATTTCTAAATGAGTTGTTTATATCAGTAATTCTGCGTTTTCTTTTCTCTCTCCAATTTTCCTCAGGAATAATGCCATTGGCAATCTCCATGAATCTCTTTTGACTCTTTCTGAAGGTTAAACTAACTACAAGAAAGCTGGATCAAAGGCAAAGAAAAACTTTATTCTAGAAGCACAGAAATATTTACATAACACAAGATAAGCTAGAACTCCTCATTTCTACCATGCAGACACGCTTGTAAAAAGCGCATAAAAATAGGCCATTTTTAATTCAATTGGGGAGGGGAGGAGAAGAGGTATTTTATAGCTCGTGTAAGAGGAGAGAGACAAGGCTGGCAATTAGCAGAGTTTGTAATGCGCCCAATTGAAAAGATCCAGAGCTTTTGGGGTTTCCTGCCTGAAGAAGAAGAGTCTTTTGGAGCCATTTTCATGCACAAGAGGAAAAGAGAATAAAGAATCCCACCGCGGGCTGGGGCTGATGCCTCCTCCGAGCAGCAAACCAAGGACCACGAGCGAGGAGCCCGGCGAAACAAGCCAAAGGCTCAAACATCAAATGACAAAGCTGACTATTGATTGGGAAGTGACTGCCAGAAACAATCACATTGATGAAGGCAGCCCTCAGAAAGCAAGAGGAGAGCTTTATTTCAACCCCCTCTTCTGAGCTGCTCTCGGAGACCCCCAGCTGCATCCACAAGTTTTGGCAGCAGTAGCATCTACTAATAGACTGATGAGAAATAATACAAACTGACCTAGGGTTACTCATTGCAGAACAATAATAAAAATGAGATAAAAGAGACGTTTTTCCCAACATATTTTCAAGAACTGACCTCTTTTTGGTCAGTTCTAGTAAATGCAGAATAATGGGAAGTTCAATACGCTTATTGATATTTATTCTAATGAGTTCATCATCTCTCCTCACCGATGGGCTGGAACCAAACCCATACATGTTTCAATATCAAACACCCACTTCTGCCTGCCCTCGGAGGAGCAGAGCTATCCATTCTGCGGTTAATTAGCTATCCTCTAGGAAGAAACAAGAAAGGCCATGTTTTAAATTAGATCCATCTGGTAAAGGCTTTCTTGAAAAGATGAGACTTATGTCATGCTTTGGAGCTATCAGAGGCAGAGGTTTCCCAGCAGAGGCCATCTGTCTCGGATAACTGCTGCCAGGCCTCAAGATTATCAATTAGTCCATAATGATTGTTTATTTGGAAAAGCTGACTGCGGGGTCAGGAGGCTGACCTCAGAGTCCAAACATCATGGTGGAGTCTAATAAAGGTAGGGCTTTTATTCAAGGGAAAAAAAGGACTCTTGCTCTTCTTTGAGTTCAAGTAAGAACTGAGACACGACTGTTTGTGGCTGCTTTCCTACTAGAAAGTGTGGGACAGGTTCAGGTCCCACCCTGAACCAAGGGGTTTTAACCCACTATCTCTGATTTTCTTGAGGCCTCATGGATCAGAGCCCTCTCTTACACCACCACTGCCCGTAGCTGCCTGAACTCCCAGCTCCACGTCCAGGATGCTTTTAGAGATGAAGGTACCACCATTTCTAGACCAAGATTGACGTCCTAACTAGGCTCCAATACACACAGCCCATGGCATGGTCACAACCACATCTTCAAGGCTAAATTCCCACAAATCACCCTTCCCAAATCTCAGAGGAATCTCAGACCACAACCAGCCTTGGATTTGGGGTTTTTTTTCCCTTATTCTATGCAGTTTCAATTCATTTCCAACGTGCCACGTGCTCTATTCTCTGGTCACAGTGCAGCTGAAGTGCAGTCACACGAGTCCTGCCATTACTAAAGCAGCTTCTGTCTCGCTGCTCTTATCGGGGCAGCACAGGGCTGGGACCAGCTTGTAAGGAGAGAAATTGCTTACATAATTTATGATGTCTCTTGTTGTCAAAATAACCAGAAAAGCTTAAAAATATAAGCAGACAATACGCTTAAAATGTTGAATTATATGGTAGTGACACAGAATGGGAAACACTTGAAATTAGATGAGAATGAAAAAGTAAGGTATTAGAGAAATGTCAAACATTTTCTGTATTGAACTCATCAATAATGCATTCTACATTGCTTTAAAGACAGAAGATGATGACATCCGGGTGGGTCAAGGAAGGTATTTGAAGTGCCAGTAAGTGGGCTCTGCTGGTGGCGTGTCACACCTGGAACCCCCAGGGAAGGGCCCTGCCAGACAAGCTGCTGTTCATGGGCTTTACAGGCATTTTTCATTGGGGATGAGGAAAAAAGTGTGTTTGGACACCTATTGCTCTACATGTGCAGAAAACCTAAGTTATGTGAGCACAGTAATTCATACACAGAGAAAACAGATGCAGAAATGAAATGCCAAAAGGTGCTGGAGCATCGCTGGTCAGAGCGAAAACCTTCCTGTGCACAGGTACGGCAGGGCAGGAATCCTGGTGCCCAACTTTGGGATCTACTCACTTAAATAGATGTGGACCAACATCTAAAGTACATACACAGAAGACCGAGGGAGCAGCTGGCTGTTTTCTAAACACCAGCAGCAGAGAAGATGCTGATTGGCAGGTTGTGGATGGATACCGCACATTTTAGAAATTAAACTACACTTGTTAGGTTTTTTTGTTTGGTTTTTGGTGGGGTTTTTTTTTACCACATCAGTTGGATTTCTGTCTGTGGGAAACTTTTTCCTCCGAGAGGCTCTTTTCATGGAAACAGCAGGGCATGGAGTGGTAACAGTGTGAAACCAGAGATCTGGAAAAGCAGCGCCGTTCTGCAGGAAGCAGAACATTTGCATGTTAAGCTGCATCTATTCCCCAAACACTCCAGACACGTGAAAGCAAACCCCGATTTTCAGTTGGTGGCAGATCTTTTAGCTCCAGCCTGGCTGTAAAGGTCGGGAGTGTGTAGAGCTCTCTGGGTTCTCCCTGGGAGCCAAGCACGGGCTGAGCCGCGTGGGGACGTGGGGGTCACACTCCCAGTGTCTGACATCGGCCCCTGATACACTGGGATGTCGTACGAGAGACACTTGTCTGGTATCAGTGACCTTAACAAGAGCTTTTTAGCACTCGTCAGGGCCATGACAGCTGAATCACTCCAGGCATGTAAATGCAGCGCGAGGGGAAAGCAACCAAACGAAACCCACTGTCCTTTTCACAAAACACGGCCCTGGGGGAAGTTGAGGACATTTAAACTCTATTTTAACCCTTCTCATCTTCGGAAATCAAACTTATTTTTTTGACCAGGCTGAAGCTTTGCTACCTGACGTGGCAATTCTGCCCTCTGTGCAGCTGGAGGGGTGAGCAGGGCTAACACCCACCCCCTGCCTCCATGCCCACCACCACAGACAGTGCCACCTCTGCCACCTCACCACCGCCACCACCACCGGCAGGGCAGGGATGCTCACCTGTGCTTCTCGCTCCTCCTCATCCTCCATGGCACCCTGATGGATGGTTGAGCACTCCAAGGTTGTCATCGACGCCCCCCGCGCTGCGTGTTGATACGGCATACACCACCGTGCCGTTTCCTCCCCTTCTTCAGCACTCAGGAACAGGTGAAGTGGGAGATAAAAAATAAAATTATGAGCCCTGTCATTGTCCTCCAAATGAGAAACACCGATGTGGCCGCGTATTTGAATAGTCAGGAAAGGGGCAGACCCACACACTGGATTTATTGACATAAATGTTGGTCTCAGCTATTGAATTCCTGACGAAGGCTGCAGAAAAATTGTGTGTATGCAGACTGGGTATGAGGGAAGGGCTTGCTTTTGCCTGCCAATATATAAAGGACTCAAGTGATTGCTGGTTTGTTTGGGTTTGTGATTAGATTGATATGGCTTATGCCCACGTATACTGCTGATGTAGATGAGCAGAAGCTCATCTCTAAGCTAAGAGCTTTGGATTCACCTGAAATGCACTGGGAGCCAGTAGGGAAGGACCCCTAGAGAGACTGATTCAACCCCAGAAAGGAGCAGATACCCTCCAGAGGGTTATCATGGGCTGGTCATTTATCTCACCCAGGCTGGTGAGGCAGCACATGCTCCCATTTCCTCTGGAGGTGGAGCACAAACTCTGAAGCCACAAGGAAGGGAGAAACCCCTCAGACTCCCTAGCACAACTGCACAGAGTGGGACTTTAACCTGTTTCAAGATGTTCTCCTTCCCCTCTTCTTCCTCTTGTGGTGCTGAGAGGCAGATTCTCACATATGTGAAGGAAAGAGCCTAAACTCAGAAGAATACTATTTTAAAGATGAGCATGCCTTACTCAGAAACCCTCATGCTTCTCTGCGGGCTGAGTTCAGGTCTGACAGCAGGTTGTCTCACGGGGACAGCCAGCATTATGCAGGGGCAGTGGGCAGACACAGCTGGTGTCACCAAGCAAGCAGACTTGCTTAGCAAAGCAAAACATCCACCTGGGGCTTGGGAAGACTCAGGTTCTGGCCTCCTGGTTCCCCTGCACGAACGCGCTCACGCTCTGCTCTGCTGCCTCCACAAGCGCTGACGGTGCTGAGGCACCTGGTGTGCTGAGACCAGTGCTTATCCTGATGAGGAACGTGACACAATTGCTTGGGGTTTTGGGGTTATTTTTAGCTTCTCGCTGTATCTAGGTAAGTCCCTTGTCTTACACTTAGAGCAAGTTTTCTGTTCCTTTCTGCCTGTAAACCTCCTACCCAAAGGCACCTTCTTCCAGCGTCGCAGTCCCTGGGGCATCCCTTCATGGCAATATTTGACACTCTGAACTCTTGGAGGTTTGCTCTGTCATCCAGCACCAGGGAGCCCTCCCAGCTCCAAAGCACCTTGAAAGACTCCAAGAGATTCTCCTTTTCCCTCTCTCCTTTCAACAAATCCACACCTGGCCATCATGCTGGCTTACGACATCCAATCCTACTTTGCACCCCTCTAATCTCTCGCCTGTCCTTGGGCAAGTCACAAATCTATTACTATTCTGGGACTCAAATGCTACCAACACAAACCACTGAATTTGCTAAGAACTCTTCTCCATTTCAACTATATCTGCTCTGTGCATGTTGATTAATTTCCCCAAGCTTTACTGCTTCATTTAAGGTACAGCATCCCTGTGTGTAAGGCAAAAGTGATATTACGTAGAGGTTGGAAACATCTGTAGCTCACAATGGCCACCTGAAATGGGGTTATATAAGGTTGCAGAGAGTACCAAAAATTTCAAAATAGAGAAAAAATTATTTCTGACACACACCTATAAAATGGAAATATTGTGTATTACCTTTAAATGTGTTCTTTTATGAGAAATGTGGTCGTACTGCATTTAAACATGTAACTACCTCAGGATTTAGAGCATCAGTTGAAAATTTTCATGGTCAAGATAAAAAAAAATAAAATTAAAAAGCTTTGAATCAGAGTTGCTCACCTTTCACATGCTCATTTGGGGTCTGCTCAGGCTTTCAGGCACAAACAGCTCCATATCTTACAGCACGTTCACGGCGTGGCCAGCGAAGATTGCCTTTGGAGAGACGAGAAAAAAGAAGCTGAAGCATCGCAGAGACTCTGTATTTGGGGAATACTGAGGAGTCACTGTCAATAAGGCTCAACACTGTACAACCAGCAAAAAAAAACTTCACCAGGAGTCATTAATCTATTACAGAAGCTTAACAAAAAAATCACAAACTGAACCAGTGCTTTTATATATTAGTTTGAGACAGCTAAAATATTTGCACATCCTTGACTTTCTACAGCAATTTTGTCTCATCAGTTTAAATCACCATTTATCATTTGGAATGAAAACACCAAAATTCGACAGCCTTTAACAAAGGACCCACTAAGTCTTAGGTTGAAAATAACAGCAAATGTGCTGTCCTGATATTTGAAAGGCAGGGATCACCCAAAGCTTTGCCAACATGCTCCAGCCTGAAAAAATGAAATTATACCACGCAAACATTTCTTGGGAGTGAGCTTCATTGGGAAAACAGGTAAGGAAACTGTAGCCACATCCCTAAGCTGGCTCCCCTATGGGGCATGTGAAGTTTAAAATTAGATGGTACAAAATGTGCACAACTATAAATGTTCTTATTCCAACAGTTTTCACTGCAGAGGACTGTAATATAGGAGCAGCTTAGAAATGTTTTGTGCATGAAAATGCAAAGCAAGCACTTGCTATCTTAGGACTGGTGTTTTTAGGAAGATGCTATTGACAATATCTAGTTCTTTCAGTGCAAGTTCAAAGCCCACAAGTGAAGCCTTGGCCCACCAGAGAACTATGGGAACTACTTTTATAATGAGTATTTTTTTCTTATTCTCATTGTAGGCTATTAGGTTGAGGGCTCCACATTTGTTATTCACGTTTATAAATTCAATTACTTACATAATGGACAAAAATGAAAAAAAAATTAAGATATATAGTAGAAATATTTGTCATTTCTTATTAGAGTAAAAGAAGAGGACTTCAAAACATAGCTTTAAAAATGAAGGCCAACATTATTTCCAGATGCACAGTTTCTAATGGTCTCAAAAAAACACACTCAAAACTAAACCAATGCTGGAGATAGAATGCACAACATTCTGGACTAATATACATGCAAGACAACAGCCTGAATCAGGAATTCTTGCCCTGAAACCATAATGCCTTGGCACGGTCACAGAGAAGTCAGAAAACAACCTGTCTGTCTCCTTTCCCTTTACCCACAACAGGCAACAGAAAGCCCAGCCCACGAAAAGGGCTACTCAGTGACCATCAGCATTAACCTTTTCTTAAACACATGTAAATCTGGGGGAAGGAAAGACAAAAGTGAAGGCTGATGTGCACTGCCTTTCATATTTCATCCTTAATTCTGTCTTCTCCTCATGCATGCATTGTTAAATGGAGTAACGCATGGGGCTGAAAATTACCAAGCAGGTGTTTAAAAGACATCTGTAAGCAGTTCTGCTATAGTCTAATTAGTGCTCTAATACATATTACAGTGCAGAGTCATCATTATTTCCTCTTCATTAGCTGCTGATATATAATGCATCTTAAAAAAAGTCTAGCTCGTTTTCTTTTTTTTTTTTGAATACAAAAAAAATCCAAACCAAGAGCTTATTTCTGCCATTAACATAACAAAGGCAATAGGAATATGATTAATGCATCCCATCTAAACTATGTGCATTAAACATTAAAAACCAATGCACCATCCCAGCCTAATGTGCATTTGCAAATTATAAAATACGCTTGTCAATATTAACACTTGCACCAAATGAAATGACGTTCGGGAAGAAAATAACGGAAAAAGAAACCTTTTCTTCTGGCTGTCTTTTTGTAACTGCTGATCCCTATTGCTGTTCTTTGGGAAGAGAGAGACCGCCAAGGCCACCAGAATGGACCCAAGGCATGGTCTGAGCTGGTGGGTAGAGAGCTACAGGACAGATCTCCTAGTCACTCCCCTGAGAGGGATCTGTCTCAGCTCCACGCAGTTTTACATCAGTTTTGGCGGGCGATAGCACTCTCTCTGCCCACACAAACAGCTGTAGGATGGAGAAATGGCTAAAACACTACCGTTCCTCTCAGCTGCTCAGATGGACTTTGCAACCACACCGAGCTCAGCCCTGCTGCAGCCGAACGGCTCATGGGACCCCAGCCAGCTCCTTCAAAGCCACCACACATCTAAACTACAGCCACAGCAACGAAGAAACACTTTTAGAGCTTGGGTCTGCCAAACGTTGACGTGTGTCCTTAGAAGCACATCTGCCCATTACACATACTTGATAACTCTTGGGATAACTTGCGCCGAGGACATGTCCTCTCCAAGCTTGTGGTCCAAGTTTCCCTAAATTTCTGAGGCTTTACAGCTATCAAAGCAGAAGAAATTCAAGTGCTTCTTTCCTAGAAATCTTCTGACATCTGCCCAGAAAATCCATCCTGGAAACCTCTATTTTTACCTTGATAATCCCCACCCAGCTGAGGTTCTCTCCCAGTAGAAATTCCAGCCGTGGCTATAGGTGACCCCAGTGGTACAGCACACTTGGCTGTTGATGTCAAACAATCAGGGGTACAGGCTCTTACCCGGCCCGCCCTCTCCTGCTGTCAGCACATCCCCTGGAGAGTCCCGATGATAATTTGGGAGATTGAGCCATACATCAAGGACCCTGCTCCTTTCCTCCCATTCCTGCACAGACTGGATACCCGCAGAAGAGCCCTAAGAGATACTGAGGGCTCGCTAAAATAAGACATTCCCTTTTCCATCTCAAAATTCAATTCTCCATCAAACGTTGAAAATTAAGATGAAGTCACCAGGGGGGACAGCAGCCGAGAAAGGTACATTTTTATGCCTGCTTGGCCTTTGACAGCAGCCCTTTAATTGCAGCACATGGCAAGTCCTCAGCAACTTGCCAATTATCCCTGATCCCCCAAACTCAACTTAAAGCTTCTCTGCAGTTCTGCTCTCCACCTTCTCCAACAGAGCAATAACAGATGCTTCACAAACCGA
Source organism: Calidris pugnax (assembly GCF_001431845.1). Taxonomy (NCBI): domain Eukaryota; kingdom Metazoa; phylum Chordata; class Aves; order Charadriiformes; family Scolopacidae; genus Calidris; species Calidris pugnax. The sequence goes on from NW_015090880.1 coordinate 4,095,723, forward strand.
TCCCTTATGAAATGTAACACCAAGTCTATAATGAGGTTTTACTGCAACAACAACAGATTTCACTCTTCCTCTAGAGATCTACAGAAATACAGTCAATTTTTAGAAGAATTCAAGCTTTGGGGAGCAAAAACCCAAAGCTGATGCCAGTCATGAAAGTGATACAAGCAGCAGAGACACTAGGGCTTGGGCCCCGTGCACGCTCGCCTGCTCTGCATGCAGAATCCACACAGACACAGACTTAGACCTCAAACTAAAAGAAAGTGGGTGAATTCACCCCCTGCTGAAGTTCACTGGCACCTCAGCAGTGACTCAGCACCACGGTGTCACCCTGTCCTTGTAGAGGATGAGCCAGGTCCATATCAACATCTCAAGTGGCGGGAAATAGCCCCAGGATTTGCTAGGGGTGTTTCTGCCCATGGTACAAGGACACGTTTTCCTTGGGTTGCTCGAGCATGTCACCTTTAGATGAGATGAGAGGAGGTGCTCACCTGGGGCTGTCTCCTTGCTGAGGAACACGGCAGCTCCCACCACGTCACACAACTCTGGCATGAACCGACGGGGAGTCCAAGTCTCATGATGGGGCAAGAAGAAGACTTGTCAGCAACATCTGCAAAGCCAAGCCAGGAGCGATTCCCTGCTGTGTTCTCTCATGTCTCAGCACAGCCACACTCCATTGCAACGTTATATTTCAAAAGCACCCCAAAAACACAGGTCAACAAGGGCTGTGACTGATGCTGCAGGAAGGTAAGGCTTAACGCCTTCACTTTAAAGACAGGGGATCAGCAGCAAATAGGTTAAACAATTTAGCACAGGTTGTTCGATAAATCAGTCGCAGAGCCTGGGTTGGAATCCAGAGATCTTGTCTCCTGCCATCGTCTTGATTTAGCTCTGCTAGAACCACCTTAATTACTTTGTTTTGTTGTTGCAGGCAAAAACTCAAGCATAGGAAATAGCGTACAGCACCGTGCAGTGCTGAAAAGAAAGCTTGATGGGATTTTCTGCCATCGTCTTGATTTAGCTTTGCTAGAACCACCTTAATTACTTTGTTTTGTTGTTGCAGGCAAAAACTCAAGCATAGGAAATAGCGTACAGCACCGTGCAGTGCTGAAAAGAAAGCTTGATGGGATTTTGTCTCCTTTTCTGTGAATACCCAGGACAAAGAGCAAAAAGGTTGAAAGTAGATGGGTCATTGAGATTTCCTGGTTTGTTTTTACAGGGTTTTTTTTTCCCCCTATTTTTATTATTAGCCAAGAACACTCTGATGTTTCCAAAGGAAAAGGGTAATGGTGTCAAGAAAATTTAATGTGTATTTGAGATGAATTCAATGCAGCTCAGCTTTTGGTGGGCTTTTTTTTAAAGACATGTTTACATCTCAGCTTAAAGAAACTATTCAACCACGTATAACGGGTGTGCTCTATCTCGAGGCATATTAAAGTAGCCCAGAAGCACAATAGTTTGATAATGTCTCAATGCACCATGGACATCGCATTTGATTTCACGTATTGATCACTGTATACAATTAGTTGAGTAAGTGGAAGTTTAAAATCAGTGCTGCTCTTCACTCTTGTTTCCTGTAGTGAATAAAACTGACTGAAGAATAAGTGTGGGAAAGCAATTGTATTCCCTGACCTTAGAAGTGACATCCATCCACAGTAATGAAGCATGAAGGCTTTTAAAATCATGCAGAAGAGCAGTCCATTGGAGTTATGCTGACTGGTCTCTCACCTATGATTTAAAATGGATGCTTAAAGAAATATGATTTTAATGTATTTTTTAATTTACATTAACCTCCAGCTTTCAGGAAGTCAGAGAGTGTCTACTTGCTTAGTTTCAGTTCCAGACATTTCTATATCTGACAAGTAAAAATTGAAAAAGCGTTTAATATGTTTAAAGCCAATAATAAAGCTTTTCTTGCTCTTTTGTCTCATTAAAGGTTTCAGATATTTGTATTGTACTCTAATAGTTGATTACTCAATGGATATAGGTAAATGTCTTTTATTACTGAGACTTTTGAAGATGTTATTTTGACACGTCCACTCTGACCAACACCCACTCAGCACATCAGGAAGGAAGTGTAAAATCAATTAATTCAGCAGCTATTTCTGCAGCCTGAAGTGTAATTACCCATGAAATGTTGATGTTTTTCAGGATAGCAGAAATTTATCATTTCTGCTTAACCTGGACTGTCATTTCCTTCCATACATCCAAGAAGCAGTGCTTGGATGTGCAGACAGAAAATGGCAGATGCAGATGAGCTGGTTCTCACCTATTCTGGACCAGTTAAAATACTGTTTTAACACTCAGGAAGATGTGGTGGAGCACGGGCAGATCTTCCAAACACAAACTGAAATGATACCTGGATCCCTACCAGTAAAGGCACTTGAACCCCAAGGCAATGCTTTCTTTTTTCTCTGCTTCCACCTTTCCTCTGCTTCTCGTTCCACTACCAGAAGATGCATCCATAGATTAGGAGGTTTCAGAGTAATTTCTGTGAAGATCTGTAGGGAGCCATCTCCTGCCTCACTGAACACATGCTTTCCCAGCATCAGCTCCACCACAGCAAGTCACCACCTGCCAGGCTTCAAGGACACACAACGGGGCTGGGTTTTCCACTCCACAGAGCTACGTCAAGAAGTTTGCTCCCATTATGGATGCTGGATATTAACACCACCTCTAAACATCATAATTAGTTCATCTATCTCAGACTTACAGTAGCCTTTGTGTAAAAGTATTTTACAGTTGAATAACTTTATTTTTATTTTTTAGCTCTATGTAAAACAGGCAACATCAGTATAATCCTTAGAATCTAATAACGATTCCATCAGTGTAAAATCATTATCCTTAGGCAAGAAGGAAACCAATTCAATTATGATGTTGGTTGAAAAATCGAGGTTGAAAAGTTGTAGTACATATTAAACTTGAGGCTGGAAAAGTCGTAGTACATATTAAAATGGTTACTACAAAATTTGTGCATCCAGGCTAACAAATGCTAATACGTTCCTTTGTTACCTTCTAATTTATATGATTCATGTAAGCCTGCAGCAAGAGAAACTTGTTTTAAAATTCATCTACATTAAAAAATAGCAATGCAATGAATTGTAAAGTTATTAGCATTCATGTCTGGTTGTGTTATTAAGCTGTACACATCAAATCTGGTAGTACAAGTACAGAAATGTCATAATGAAGTAGAACAGCATTTAATCAGAAGAATTTCTAAAGGTCATCAGAGCATCATATAAATTGCATGACAGCGATATGAAATAAATAACTGAAAGAACACAATAAGAATAAACTTCAATCTTTGAGCTTTGTTTCCAATAGCAGAAGAATTAGCCAAATTTCACGCTGAGAGAACAGCTAAGAAAAATACTGAATTCTGTAGCTTTAATTAATGAAGGACTAACAAAATGCAGATAAGGAATTTTACACAAGGGAGCTAACGAGGTGTGTACACTGCTAGCTTCCCAGGAACAGCTGATCTCATACGTCTCTGTAAAACTGAAAAGAAGTGTTCAGTTCAGGTTTTTCTTCCTCATTAGCCAGATGAGCCCTAAATGATTCTGTTTAAGTAACCAATGATTTGTTAATATTTTTGCACTCATAACAACAGTTTGACTGCTTTAGGACATGTATTATAGGCTCGATACTTGGCAGTTCCAAACACTGGAGCCCCTTTAATATTTCACATGAATGCAGCAGCAGCCTCTGTTACCTTCACCCCGCGCTGTGATGCTCCAATATGGTCACAGCTGATGCCATGGTCACCCAGGGCCAGGCTCTGGTACCCCTAGTCGTGTTCAGCAGTGTCTTGCTCTGCACAAAACCTAATTGATTTCACTGGGAGCCTTCCTGGAATAAAGTTCAGTTCACAGCGACTAAAGGCACTGGGATCTGGGTGGGACGGTGCGTTCGCAAGGTCTGGGAAGGTGACACGACTGCAATGAGGCAGGCTGAATAATTAATTCATCAAAGACCACTCCTGAAGCCCTGCGTGTACCCATGGCTTTCACCTAGTTAGTTGTCTTGGACAGAAAAAGGAAGAACCCCTTTGTTTGGAGCTGCTCTCCAGCCCCGGGCACCGCTGGCACAGGACACGGAGGGGCACGGGGGGCAAGGAGCCCCGTTTCCCTTCTCTGAGCCACCACTTTTGGGCAGAATCAGGAGCACTGCCCTGGGGACCTAACCCTTTATTCTGCTTGAACAGGATCACTCTTACATTTTAACGATAAGGAACTATGGTATTTTTAAATTTTTTTGTAATGGTAGTTCTTTTCCAGAATTCAAACCAACCACATTCCTGGTGCTGCAATAGCAGTATCTGTGCAGGCAAAGAGAAGAAAAAGCAGATAAAACGCTTTACTACTTCCACGTGCTTCAGGTGGCCAAGCCTCCTAGCACAGAAAAGCCTGTAAAATGGATCTCTGGGCTTTCTTAGCCTAATCACAAATGGGAATTTCTCACAAAGCAACAGCTTCTCTCTCTCCCACTGGACCCGTAAATCCTCTGAGCGTCACGTGGGTGCCCGTATCTGTGTGGGCCCCTTCCTTTTGAAAGGAGCACTGATAGTGATGGAGGACATCTAGGATTTGGCATTATAAAGGAGACAAAATACAGATACTATACATTTCTATGGTGACGAGCCAGCTGGATTATCTGTGTGATGTTGTGCATCACCAAGAGGAAAAGAGAACATGCTACTCTACAATTCAAACTGATTGGGAGAAGGCAGCAGTGTCCCTCCGGAGAAGTCCTTGCTCTTTTCTCAAATTACACAGAATTTGGTTTTTCAGCCCAGCTCCCAGCACCTTCTCCTCTCCATCCTCTTTCCCCAGTACCTGTGTTGGTGTCCCCACAGGGCGGTGGGGACTGAACCTACAGCCTCAGGATTCAATTCCCTTCACCAGAGCGATTCCTACACTGGGAAATAACACCAAAATCTCACACACTGGGTCATAATACTAAATTCTTAATCTGTACATCACCCATCTACTAAGGCAGGACATGACACACACAAAGAGGACATTACACTATCATTTTCCATCTCCTTGTCCATATGTTCCCTTTAGGCCCCATCAAAATAATAATTTCTTTCCTTTTTTTTTGTACTTCTAATAAAGGACTGCAGAAAGCAACAGACAACTCCAGAGGCTGATCTCATGCATCATTTTCATATATATATTTTTTAATTCATTAGTGTCTGCACTAAATGAAAGAATTTATAACCACATTCAGGCTTCCTGAGAAATTATCCTACCAGCCTGTTTACTGAATCAGCAGGAAAAACGAATAAACAAAATGAAATCAGAAAAGAAAAAGCAGTATCTAAATGAAAGCTAGAGGAGCTGAAAAGAACCATGAGATTATAATCTTAAATTAAAACTGCAGTGAGGGTAATATAAAAGATATTCTAATCACTACATCCAATTAAGTGAAGTAAATCACTAAAGCATGTTAAGTGCCTTAACTATTATAATAATTAAGAATCAAACAGAAATCAAGCATCTTTGAAAGACTGATGATGCACATTAGTGAACAGGGAATGCTGTTTCCCATTCAAATGCAGAGGCAGAGCAGAAAACAGATTTCCTGGTGCCTAACAGCAGCGAGGGCGTGAGGGCAGGCACCCCTTGTGGAAATCCCCACTGGGAGATGGGGTGGCTCGTCCCCCCCGTGCCAGTGATGTCCTGCTCCCAAGGTCAATGGCATCTTACACCTCTGCCCAGTTCCTGTGGGGGGACAGCAGCATCGTGCTTCCCACCACACCACATACCCTACAGAGGACTCCCAGGGATGTCTGCAACCTCTTCTGCTGCTCAGCTCCTGACAGCCCCTCTCCTCCACCCCCTCCTCCCCGAGGAGAGACACGAACAGAAATACAATGAGATGTTCCACGAAAAAACACAATACTTAAACTGCCATGCTGTAGGCAAACACTGCTTTGTACATTTCATGGTCTCACTGTCTGAAGCTCCAAAGCAAACGTATGAATTGGAATCACAGATCAGTTTGGGTTGGAAGGGAACTTTAAAGTCCATCTAAGTCCAACCCCCCTGCCATAAGCAGGGACATCTTTTTTTACTCTGAGGGTGGTGAGACACTGGAACAGGTTGCCCAGGGAAGTTGTGGCTGCCCCATCCCTGGAGGTGTTCAAGGCCAGGCTGGATGTGGCCTTGAGCAACCTGGTCTGGTGGGAGGTGTCCCTGCCCAGGGCAGGGGGTTGGAACTAGATGATCTTTGAGGTCCCTTCCAACCCAAACCATTCTATGATTCTATGATTCTATGATCTTCAACTCGACCAGGTTGGTCAGAGCCCCATCTAACCCAACCTGGAATGTTTCCTCTGGGCAACCTGGGCCAGTGTCTCACCACCCTCAGCGTAAAAAATTCCTTCCTTATATCTAGTCTGAATCTCCCCTCTTTTTGTTTAAAGTCATCACCCCTTCTCCTATCAACATAGGTTCCTCCAATATGGAACAGCACCTTATGGCTCAGTGATGGCACCACCACGTGCTTCTGTAAGAATTTGTGTTGTTGCCCAAATGCCCTCAGTAGACATCTCACACCTCTCCAGTGCTGGAATGTTCCGACCCTAACACAGTGATAAGTTACGGCACAGCCATTCGAATAATAATCTGCAGTTCATGTACAACTCCTCATTAAATTAAAGACAGTCATCTTCCAATTCTAAATCAGTCGGAAGCTGTGCATGGGTGATAGATATTTTAATTAGTAAAATTAGCAACCAAGAAGTACAATTTAGATACAAGATTTATCTACAAATGATAATTCCCCAACTTCTCTGCAATAGCTGGAGCTAAGCTCTCTGAATACGAAACACGGTTAAAATAGCAGCACGCACAGGGAGCTCGCTGGCGACTCCACTACTTCCAGACAGCTTTCAATAAATCATTTTTTTTTTTAGAGTCAGAGCACCCCCGCTTATACAGGACCAATTTTTACTCAATTCCACATAGCTGGGTTTTCCTTGCCTTCAAAAAGCTAAGCTAAATAGTTCAGGATAGTTGAAATTAGGTGAGGTCTAAAATTGGAGTCAAAAGTGTGTTCTGCCCATATAAAAGGTACTGGTATTTGGAAAGAAAGGCTACAGACCAGTTCAGTGGGGGGAACTCATCCTGCTGGAGTCCTCAGATGCACAAAGAGACCCTGAAGTGCAGTAGGATGTTTTCATGAGATGCAGCAAAGGAGGGATCATTTGTGCTGTGTTTTCCCCTTGTTTTGCTAATGCCATGGCCCTGATGATTAGAAATAATCCTGAGTTTCTTTCGCCACATTGCCCTACACTTTGATTACGAGGAACAGTATTTTCAAGGACTGAAACCATAACAGGTTTTAAGGGCATGCAAGTAATTATTTTTAACAGTTCTCCCTCCATTTTCACTTCGCACATCCCTTTTGCCTGGCAAAAGTTTGTAAATGAAAAACCCACAAAGGAAAAGCAAAGTGAACAAAAGCACCAGTGAGTTCTGCTCCCAGTCTCGTTCGTGTTTGTTTCCCCTGTAAGAAAATGCACAGAAGCACTCAGTGTGGGATTTCATATGTGGCAATTTTATCTCGGGAAAGTAATCTCTCTCACACAGCACTGTATGAAAAGGGAGAGAATACAGCAGTAATGTGGGGTTTTTTCCTTCCTACAACCTCTTTATTGCCGGCAAGTAAATACAATTACACATCGTGCACAACAATACATGCTAAAACTATAAAATATCTGCATTATATCTCAGTCTATGTGAGAGCTGTCAAGCCTCCATTCAGGTAAAGAAGAAGAGAAGAGGAAACTATTACAGGAGGGGCTCCTGGGTGGTTCTGGCAGCAGGAAAGAGCTCGGAGAGGAACATGCAACCTGCAACCTGCGAATGCCAGTCCATCTCCTGGCCAGTACCCAAAGCTTTATTAACAGGCTGTAACACTCCCCACTCTGCAGTTGCATTTGCAATGTTACATTTAAGAAGCTCATTTTCACCAAGTCCAGCTCAATAATCACTTTTTTGCCTTGAACCACAGAACCATTAAAATTTTACAATATTAGACTAAGTAGAGGTGTTTTGTTGGCAAGACCGATCCTTGAATTCTTATACTACATTCCCAAAGCACAGCCTGCTCCGATCCCAGTGCTGAGAGGTCCTGCCAGCCTTCAGCTCTCTCTGAAAATCAGCAGATTCCTCCCCAAAAATGGTTCTTATGGCCTGACCACAAACAGCTGGCCCTCCCACCCACCACCCCATGCAATCCTGCCCCCTGAAAGCAAACGCTCCCAGCCCAGCCAGCGATGCTGAGTCCTCTTCCCACCACCACGGGCTGGCCTTTCTCAGGCCCTGCAACAAATCCCAGATGAAATTCAAAAGGCTTCAAGAACGTGGCCTTGCAACATCCAGGTTGAGTGTTGATGTGATCTGATCCACGCCAGGAGAGAGGATGAACCCACCAAGATGCTACAAAAATCCAGTGCTGGAGCCTGGTCCAGCCACGCACACCCCATGGTGAAGGGGTTAAACCGAGGCCCACCAGCTAAAACCAGTGAGCACTAGACCCATTTCCCACCAGGGATGGATGTATCCACACCTTATCAAACCCTGTGCTGTTCTCAGCCACGGCTTTCAGATGGGGCTCACACCAAAATACAGTCCCAGCGAGGGGATTTGCAGCATCATGCTGCATAAAAAAAAAAACCCTCAAGTTAAAGACAAAAAGCAACAACAACAAAGTAACAACATTAATCCAAAAAGGCTCAGTAGAAGAATCCCTTCAAAATAGATATTCTTATCCCCAATCCAGTTCAAACTTTCTCAATTTTAGCAACAAAACATTGCAAAATACATTGGAAAAAAATCCCAGATTCCCAGAGAACGCTTTATCCTTCGGCACCTGTGCCACACCATGACTGAGTCTCAACTTTAATAGGAAGCTTCTGGGTTTTTTTTTTTAGGGTTGCTCTTGGGGAGCTCCCCAGTTACCTGCAGCTCCTCCACTTGGCCAAAGGCATGCTTCGGTCCCTCCTGCCCTCTCAGACCCTACAACCCCTGGAGCAGGGAAGTTTGGCTCCAGACCTGCTCCTAAGGGTGATTTTTTGCCTCCGATGGGTCCCCTCTCACAACCCGCCTCTTCCATTACCGCTATCATATAAGTCTTCAAACTCTCATCCCCAAAGATTTAACCAGCCTCCTGGGTCTTTCTAACTGGCTCTCACTTTGAGAGCCTCCACTTATCTGTGGAAATATTTTACCTTTCACCATATAAAGCTTAGATTTTCCTGTGTTTGAACTTCAGTCTGCTTTATTTTATCTTCTAATATATCTCAGTGTCTTTTACAGTTCCTGCTTATATTATTATGCATTTGAGCAAGTCTCCCCTAAGGAATGACCTTATCTATAGGTATTAAAGCCTGACAGCTTTCAGCTGTTCTTTTACTGCTGGATTTGTTCCTTGGGCTGGGGAAGGAGAAGGCCAGGTTCAGTGGATAACCAGTAAATATCTACTGAGACCTCCCTGCCCAGATTTAACCCTTCTCACAGGCTCTGTCTGTAAGGTTTTGGATAATTGCTCTGCCTTCTCTTTCCCCAGATTATCCCGACAAAGGAAAATTTGCATCTCTAGCAATATTTTGGAGGTCTGGCATTTCAGGAATGAGGTTTTATTCCCCGAATGTGGAACAGAAGGATTTTATCAGAGCAGTGGTCTGCATGCGTGATTGCTCTCCCACATCAGACACTCTGACCCACCGCTTCAAATAAAGATGCCAACAAGGGAAACAGCAGGAACTCACCCCCAAAGGTACTTCCATTAAGAGTTAACTTACAAAATTTTATTTTCCGTCTATTTTTTCAGCTCTTCAAAAATATATCCTTATTGATGGAAGCCTAGATGTTCTCATTATATATTCTGCTTTTTAAGCACAGTAAATTGTGATCCTGAACCCTGCCTCGTGACAATAAGTTCTGTAGGGTTCTTGTATACAGCACTCCTCTTCCCATTAAATTTCCAATAAAGTATTTCCATTTTTATATCTGAAATCCCAGAAATGGCACTAGAGAAACCTAGCATTTTTATTCTTAAATTTAATACAAACCATTCGCTCAGCGTGAAAGCATTTTCAAACGGCTCCCGTGCAGATTGTGGTTCACTGTTGTATTTGGTGAGCTTAATATGTCCATGGCAACTGATGAATATTACTGCTGCTATTGTTATAAATAACAAACCTATTTGGCAAAGCCTGAGATGTAAATATTAAATCCGGCACAAAGGCAATTTTCTGTTCCTTCTTTTGCTCCCCTCTGAGTTTGGAACCTAGACTTGCATGTCAGTAGATTATTTCCAAATAGAACTGCAGGTGTCACAACACCCCAGAAACTAGTGATTTTGATTGATGTTGCTTTCAACAAGAGCCCCCCATTTGGGGTCAGGTGTGGGAGGGATGCGGCGTAACACCGGGCTGGATGAACCCATGACACCCCCTTCCAACCACCAGCGCTCCCCAGTCCCACCAGTGAGACCGTACAAACGCAGAGCACATCTTCTGGAGAACCATCAAGACTTGTGGCCGTTTGTGGGTTCATTTGCAGAAAGTTGAAGGCAGAGTCTCACCTGCGGTAGCAAATGTGCGACTGGCTCCCTATTTTGCATGTGCAAATTAGGCACCAGGGCCTGCAAATGGAGCTAATACCCTTTTCAACAGATGGTACCGCTGCCCGTGAGCCCCTGTTTGGAAACACAGTTCTTTGGAGGCAGTGCCAGAAGCTATCCACACGATGAGGAGAACTGAGGGCGGTGACGCTGCCCGGAGCATTGGGGAAGCCGTGTACTGTCAAATCTCTACATATTTCTCTGCTCCTCTTGGCCACTTTCCCACTCCCGGCAAGGGAGAGGGGGACATCCCTGCTATCTGCCCATTCAACGATGCTGGGATGGAGCACGGCAGGAGCACTCTGTAATTGGGCTCAGGTTAGCTGGGGATGGTGGCAGAGGGCCACGGTTCCTCCCCGTGAGCCTGGTGACCGCTTGGCGGGCACGGACGGAGAGCAGGCCTGTCACCTCCCCGGCGGTGTCCTCTGCACCGCTGCAGCCAAGCTCTGGCAGGGACACTAATTGCTTTTGATCTGCCACTTCGTATGAAGAATTCAGATGAACTGGAGAAGCACTTCGCCTCAGCTGCCTTCCTGGGCTGTGCCAGGAACGCCGCTGGCTGCCGCTGCTGGCCATTGCATCCCTCAAGCAGTTAGACCATTGTCTCAACTGCAAAGTGGCAACCCCTGCTAAGGGGTTACCAGAAGCAGCTTCATTAATCATCTCAAGGTTGCCATTCTGTCCTCACTGCCTGTCAGGCTGGCTTGCCTCCCACCCCTGGGACCTGGAGGCTCTGGAGAGATGGGCCTGTGTTTAATGGGCATGGCAAGTGAGGAGTTGGGGAGCAACCCTGAGCCTACATCCACATCAGACATGAGCTGTAACTACAGCAAATGCCATGTTCTCCTTCCTGACCCCACTTTCCCTATGCATCCACTCTCAACAGCACTTAAAAGGGGATGGATGTGTTGTGTCCCACCCAGATCTCACCTCCTGCCGTTCCACTACACCACCAACACTTCACTGGGACACTAAAGCTCCACAGCTCTGCCACACTAAGTCACTCCAGAGTCCAAGCCAAGACTCCAGCCACCAACACCTTATTGGAAGGCATGTTGAAATATCCTTTGACACCACAGCGTCAGAAACAATCACTGTGGAAACCACTTGATTCAGAAGAAAAACAGTGGCATCGAGCATCGACCTCCCCTCCGCCCAAGAATATACTTTTAGCCATATTAGCTACCTCTCGTCTCGTTAGGCACAGCAGCCTGCATCGAGCTGTGCTGCTCTTGACATTTCAGGATGTGGGTAAACAAGGTAAACACAAGTGTGGGAGAAATAAATGGGAATGTTAGAGAATTGCTGCTCAGACGCGGTGCTAAACCCTCCAGCACTGAATGCTTTTGTCAAAACCACATCAATTACGGTGTTTATATCAAAGCTCTCAATACTTTATGCTATTAATATAAAAATGACAGCTGTCACGCAACACATACAGCAATGTCACAGTTCTGAAGCCTACAACAAAAATATAGGGTCTGATTCCGCGAAACCTATGTTCACGCTCAGGCAAAGAGTTGATTACATTCAAGAAAAATACTCAGCTACATAAATAAAGACCTCAGAATCGGTGCCAAAACTATGCTTGTAATGCAATTTAAGTACATTATTCTCAAGCAACTTGACTAATTCTTAACATAATAACAAGTAATTAAATTGTAAATGTGAGCAACCGTGGCTTTTTCAGTGCAGGTAACATACCATTTCCCACAGCAGAATTGCTGTGAAGTTCACTGGACCCATCTGTAACCCAGACTGGTTAAACCACTCTCAACGTAGGGATCAAACCTCTTTGACTTCAGCTGCTCCTGCAGCCAGACACTCAGAGAGTGAAGCGGGGTCACTTACTCTTGACAGTGAAGCCTTCGAAATGAATAAATATAGACTTTTGTACCTGTAGGTGAAGAATGCTCTTAAGGAAACACTCCGAGGCATGATATGCTGGCTGGGGGACACAAGGAGAACCACAGCCATGACCTTGCAGAAAGGCAGCTCGAAGTAAAGGTGAGCACACCATGCTTAACCTCTTCACCACATGCTCAAGGGATCCTTCAGCACACTCATAAAAGTCCTTTTTAAACACGTTGGTGTCTGGACAAGTGCAGGGTGAGGCTTGAGGAGCCTTGAAAGGGGCTCCAGGCAGCAGCAGGAATTCAGAGAAAGTGGTGGATTTAGAGCTAATGTTCTGGAATGTGTCAACAATTAGAAGAAAACATGTTAAAGTAAGGATGGGTGAAGGCAAAGAGAGGATGACCCAAGAGCAGTCAGGTCATGCTGCAGGTGCCTAATGACATGCGTGGCAATCCTTGTTAGATCTCCTCTGATACACCTGCATTACACATATGGTTGTGTATCCAGGCAAATAACTTTAAAAAATTGAGCCATTAAACACCGTATTTACCACCAAGCAAGGAAACTATGTCCACGATTTCTTGGAGAATAACTCATTATGGGTTGTAACTGCTAGTTTGTCACCGGGATAATTTGTTGGAAAAGAATAAGCTCTGGGATTCTTTATAAATCCTAAAGCTGACAGCTTTAAGAAACAAAACCTGACCAAAGTATCAGACTAATTTATTTTAAAGACTTCAGAAAAAAACTATTTTCTACACAAAGGTAATTGGATGGACAGGGAAAATACAGACTTTTCTTGCAACAATTCCTCTATAAGATGCCTCAGTGGAATGGGTGAGATAGTGCAGGAATTCAGACCCTGCTCTGCACAACCTGGGATATGGCTTGTGCAGCTGGCCCTGGGAAATCAAATCCAAATGCAGATAGTGGGGTGGAGAAGAGGTGAAAGCATTCATTCTAGAAAAGGAAATAGCAACTAAAACCTACCGTGAAAAATATACATGTAAAGCATTTTAATTTGCACATTCAGGTGGTAGCCTCTTCTGTACATAGCATAAACAGGGGTAAAAAAATATAAAATAATAATTCGTCCCCATTTAACACCAACTTGATTTCTTGTAGAATTTTTTACTAGAATAATTTATTCTCACAGAAAAATCTGCACATAGGAACCTATTTACTGCCAAAAGTTGAAAGATGCTGCTCTTCAGCTTCTTCTCCAAGGTAAAACCTGGCAGTAACGGGGCTTCTGAGAAAAGACAACTCTGAGCTAAGATTTCACTCAGGAAAAGCTCCAGCCGGGCTGGCTGTCACCTACACCTGCTGAAGGTGAGGTAAAGCTGAACAATAAATGTAGTAATTCCATGGTCCCAGACTCTCTTCTACTGAGAGTGGAAGACTGAAGGTGGTCCATAGCACAGCCATGGAAAGCATGAGATCTCCTAATTCATTTAATTATGATTAAATGTAATAAATCTAAAGAAAACTGACCTACATACAGCCGGCAGTTACAGGCTCAAAGTGAGGATGTGCTTTCTAGAAAGGCTTAAATTCTGCTGCACTCAACCAAGCTGCAACGCTCAAATCCTCCTCTGAATATTGCCCCAAGCCATTTTAAGTGCAAAAACAGATGCAGAATGAGCCTTTCCACAGTGGAAACACCTCTCGAGAGCCTAAGCACCTCCCAAACAGCTTTGCATTTTGTTTACTGAGTTTTATTGTCCTTGCTTCCCAAGTGCCTGCTTTAAAAATCTCTGCTGCTTCCTCTACTGTTGCTAATTTTACCAGTTTGGGCTATTTTAAGTTTCTTTCCACCTTTGAATTCTCTACTAATGCCAAAATGTCCACATCAAATCTCCACAGATATTCCCAAATCAGTAGTTTTTTAAATCTTTTCCATTCTGCCGCATACACACCATTGGTTTCCCCCTCCCTCCTCACCCCACCAGGACCCACTCCCATCTGCTGGGGTCTGGGCTTCTAAATAACTCCACCGAGTTATTTTGCAAACCTTCTTTTATCTCCAAGTTTCTGAGAGTGTAAGAAAGTCTTCCAAAGAAGAGAGGTTTTACTGCTACAGACTAAGGAAAATCAATTTATCTTTGTTCTTATCTAGAGCCTCATCTGCAGGAAAATACCAGCCCAATATTTCAATATATCGCTGCCAGTTCTTGTTCTCTGGATTAAACACTCCCATTTTTCCATAAATTGCCACACTTCTAATAGTTTGTTGCCATTTTTGATAATGGAAAGCTCCCGTGGTTTTAAAAAGGATCACCCATGAAGTACTGGAGGGGATCATTGCTTTATCAACCGAACCAAACCAAGCACAAGAGAGAAGTTCCCACCGTCAGAAGCACCTGCACAAAGACCTCATCCCCCAAAGGCCAAACTCCACCCATCTCCATCTGTTTATAATTGTTTTTCTCCCCTAAATTTCAGGGACAAGGCCAAGAAGCAATCTGAAAAGGCAAGAGGTGGCTGAGTGGGAGTTAAAACTAGAGAGGATTTGACCCTGACACAGGGTACATTGGTGTCCCAGACTCAGACCCCCAGCAACACCTTGCCTCAGGACCCCGCGGCTCCCAGGTGTGGGCAGCCCCCTCCCTGTCCTCCAAATGAGGAGCAGCAGCATGAAGAAGACAACCAGACTCTCTCCAGGACTACAAACTTCACTTTTCCAGTATCTGGGTCCAGAGCATGTCCATGTGTGGATGGAGGAACCCAAACCCCAACATCGGCTTTGTACAAAAGAGAACTTGATGGGGAAGAAGGACCCGGGAGCAGATGCAGCTGCCATCAACCACCAGGGCTGCAAATACCAAACCCCATTAGATGTGCAAATGTGTGAACTCACCAACAAAGCGCTCAGGCAATTAGTTGTCTGGATGTAAACTCGATCTAATCACAGAAGCTGCTGCTACCTCGGATTATTGGAGTTTGTTTCTGTTTACGTGCTATTTACATAACCGGATAGGGCTATTAAGCACTTGCACCCAATTAAAAGCTGAATCATTCACTGGGTAATTCACAAGCACTGCCCAAGCTGCTCCAGGAGGGAGCTGGCAGGGCACTGGGGCTGTCACCGTTTGCCACCACCGTTCTGCAGCCCCTCATTCCCAAACCTGCAGCAGCCTTTCCCCGAGCTCTGCGCTGTCGGTTCGGAAATTGTTTTACACCCCATAAATTCCATAATGCGCCAAAGTAAAGATCTACAAACCGTCACCATTTAGGATGATATACATTTAATTTCATCCCATAAAGCTGCTAGCAGCACTTACCACGGTGCTTTCCCTAGAAAACAACTCGATGTCATCTAAACAGCGCGTCCCCCTGCCTGCAGCTCTCACACAGCCCCGTGCCGGGGGAAAACGGGGCCAAATCTGATCACGGGGAAAAACCCAAGCAAAAACCCAAGCCCTGTCAAGGCAGGAGTCCTGCAGCTGCTCACACTCAGCCTCAACCAGCACAGGGGGTGCCGGATCCGTGCGGCTCCGGACAGGCTGCCCTGTGGAACAAAGCAAACTCAGAAAGATCTGAAGTAAATGTCCAAGTCAGATTTTTTCTTTGTTTTTTTGTTTTTGGGGTTTTTTTTTTTGGCTGAGTGAATTAACATGCTGACAGCTCACGGTGTCTTCTGAGCTCACGCTGTCAGCCTGCCCGCCGCCTTGTCTGAAGCAGGTAGAAAAACTCGGGTACAAGCGCTATTCAGACCTTTCATCTTTCAAACCTGAAAGGTGCTCCCGTTCTCTGCTTCCCCTAGATGCCTTGTTATCATTTCTAGCTGCTGTCCTCGCAGTCGGTGGTCTCCACCTGGTGAGGACATCAGGTTTCTGTTTCCAGCTGACGACGTGCAGGCTGCAAACCTCATGTCCCGTGCCAGGACATGGCTCGGGCTGCAGAAAAGCCAGACACACACACGCTCCAGCCCTGTGGACTCACCAGACCCTAAAAGCTTCCCAACATCCAGGACCTACACAGGAGTCAAATCCTCTGTCCAGACCTTGTCCAAGCCCCAGGCTTGCCATACAAACACCACAGTGGGAAGGAGATGCTCTTTGCCTCCCTTTCCTTAGCATGAGGAGCTAGATTTGCTGAAGGCTTTTGGCCATGAGAAAGTTATTCTTTTTAGTAATTTTCCTAGCAGCTGGTACGGTGTTGTGCTTAGTCTTTTAGGATGGGATAGTGTTTGATATCACACTGATGTTTCGTAGTGCTTCTCCCAAGCCCAGGACCCTTTGGTTCTCCATGTTCTGCCAACAAGGGCAGGTGCACAAGGAATGCAAACCAGAAGATACAGGGGCTCCAACCCTCAGCTGAAACTGCAAATCAACACGGTAAGAGCCTGGCTGCCCAGACACAGCAAAAGAATCCAGTAGGATGTTCGAAGACTCCAGACCAAAAATCACCACTGGACTAAACGACGCACGGACAGCACGTGAAGAGAGTGTGAGGGGTAGGTGTGTGGATCACAAGGGCATCATTGCCCAGGGATTTCCTTGTTCAGAGTCACTTTCTTTGGAGGCACCCAGCCCAGGCTGCTCTTGCTGCTGTACCTTTTGATTACATTAATTATTTTACAAATTGTGACCCTGAGACTCTGCAAAGGTCGAGCCTGAAGAAGGAGGGAGCATGCCCAAAAGTGAGTGTGTGTGTGTGTGTGTGTGAGGACACCATGAACGGTGTGTGAGAGCTTGGGCAGTAGGACGTACAAGCATCCTTCAGCCCACTGGCACAGGCATCAGCAGGCATGGAGATCTGAGCCACGTGGGCCACCAGCCCAACAGCAAAGGCTGCTATAACTGTTAGAAAGCAAAAAAAGAAGTGGACTCTGGACCCTGACGCAGGAATAAATGTCAGTGATGTATGAATGCATAATGAAATAAAGCACAAAATCTGTGCCACGTGTCCTTGTGTCCATCATTCCCTGAGCTTGCTTGTGCATCCTTCCTGACTCTCCACCAGCACGTCTCCAATGGGAAGCGCTGCTACGGACCCCGCTTCGCTGGCCAAGACATAAATCACCTGCCAGCCCTCTCCTCCCACAGCTCCCAGTCCACTGAGCAGAAGAGCTTTACATGACCTAGCCCAGAGGAATAAAAAGCAAAATGATGCTAAAGATACATCTGACAGACCCTACTAAAGAGGGGCACAGGGTGCATTTCCCCCACCCCATCCACCCTCTCCCTTCCCCACAGTAGCCATTTTATGCAGTTTTCCTCTGGCAAACCCTTCCTTTAGCTTTTATACCTTTCCAGCCTCACTTGCAGTCAAATTTATTTCCATAAATTCACTGAACTGTAGATTACTTTACAGGAAAACGTTTCCTTTGCTGGCTAATGTCTCCCAAGCGTTTGAGCATTTAAAGCTGCTTTCAAGCACGCTTTGCTATCTCTCCTTAGCATGCGCGGCAAAGTCCCTGCACAGGGTTTTCGGCGTGGAAGAGTCTAGCATGGAAAGAAGCTAAAGGGAGAAATACTGTCACCAAAGAGGGAAAAATAAAATAAATAAATAAAAAAAAAAAGAAAGGAAAAAGAGAAAAGCTGACAAGAAGAAAAAGTGACGCTGGCAAAATGCCAGCCCTGCGCAGTCAATCTTTGGGTCGGCAGCAGAAATGCCATTAAGTGCAAAAGGAAAAGGGTCTCTGATGACAGATGTATGCACAGGCTTAACACAGGGTTGATTAAAAAATAAACAGCAGTAAAAAAGTCACATTTCTCTCTACTTAGTGTTAGTGACAATCTATTGCAATTCACAGACACGACCGCGCAGCAGTTTATAGCACCCAGGCAAAGACAGCCCTTTCCCAACCCCATGGATCAGAAAAAGATGTGTAAAACCCTCCAGCCCAAAACACTTGGTTTTCTTCAACTTTTGCTTTTTCCCCCCTCTCTGGGGCAACTCCTCCTCTTGCCACCAGACTCAAAGAACACTTTTTGCACGAGCGGGTCCAGCCTTGGCAATTTTGGCAGCTCTGGGCAGTGCCAGGGTGCTCCTCCACCACCAGCATCCCATGGGATGCACCACCCTCGTCCCAGTCTGTCCATGGCAACTTTCCAGTGATGGATCCACCGGCACTGGAGAGCCCTAGGAGAGCACCCAACCTTGTGCATCTCTGCCCGAGCTCTCAACCTCTAGAGAACAACCAGACCTTGTTCATTTTGCCACACAGTTGGCAGAAACATTCTTTATTTCTCGGTACCACTGTATGCAGCTGTACTTTTAAAAATTTCCCTGCTACAGAAAGAGGAACGGGTTTCAAAAAGCCCATTCAAATAATTTTAGGGTCTTTTCTTGATGATTATGATATTTAACCTTTTTTTGAGAAATACCTGTATGAGCTAAGATCTTAAAAGGAATGTGGACTCCTTAAATTGTTTCAAACAAATAGGACTGGAAAATTAAGCTTTTAAATGCTAGAGATATATAAAATTATTCAGAAGTCTAAGGATGCAGATAGTCACCTAGCAGGATTTTTATTCAGAGTGCATCTATCAGTATTTAAATATCTATAAAAACTGGCCCACTGGCACATTTTAGAAATAGGAATATGCAGCAAGATCTTTAAAGTTTAGATACCAACTCTCGTACACATTTTGCCCACGACTCCTAAATCATCATGTGGTTTTGAAATGTTTATCTTCCAGCTAAACAGCATCAGTTGTCTGAAAACCATAAATGTAACAAATATCTGCCATGGTAAATTACCCAACCAGTACAGCTAGTGCCCAGACACATGATTAAGCTGCCACGGATTAACAAGCAACTACATTTCACTAAGCTGCCTGTACCACCACTTTCAGCCCAATGCAAATGAAGAAAAATGTGTTACCGTGAGCGTATTTCACTGGGGCACGAGCCTGTATTTGTCACGGGCAGAGGACACAGGCAATCAGTTATCCCAGCTTGGGGGAACCACAGTAACTCTCTGGGACTTTGGTCGGGACCTCTAACAACTACATCAAGAAAGAGACCTGGGGGTTCTAATCGACAAGCGGCTGAATATGAGCCGGCGTGTGCCCAGGTGGCCAAGAAAGCCAATGGCATTCTGGCTTGTATCAAAAATAGTGTGACCAGCAGAAGTAGGGAGGTGATTATGCCCCTGTACTCGGCACTGGTGAGGCCACACCTCAAGTATTGTGTCCAGTTTTGGGCACCTCAATCCAAGAGAGATCTCGAGGTGCTGGAGCGAGTGCAGAGGAGGGCAACGAAACTAGTGAAGGGCCTGGAAGACAAATCATATGAAGAGCGGCTGAAGGAGCTGGGGCTGTTCAGTATGAGGAAGAGGAGGCTGAGGGGAGACCTCATCACTCTCTACAACTACTTGAAAGGACACTGTAGAGAGGTTGGGGCTGGTCTCTTCTCACAGGTAATTAGTGACAGAATGAGAGGGAATGGCTTCAAGCTCCAACAGGGTAGGTTTAGACTGAACATTAGGAAGGAATTCTTCACAGAGAGAGTGGTCGGGCATTGGAACAGGCTGCCCAGGGAGGGGGTTGAGTCCCCATCCCTGGCTGTGTTTAAGGGACGTTTAGATGCAGTGCTGAGGGACATGGTGTAGGGGAGGACTTTGTAGAGTAGGGTAGATGGTTGGACTCGATGATCCCAAGGGTCTCTTCCAACCTCAATGATTCTATGATTCTATGATCAGCAGGATCCAGGAACCAGAAACCTACACCCGAGAGTGGGAAAATTCTTTCAAGAGCCCAAGGAAGAATCATCACTGGTGCCTAATTATCAGGCTTGGGGAAAGGCAGAGAGATTGGTGATGCTCTTGCCACATGGCAGCAGCCCGGAGCGGGCAGGTCCTCCCAGCAAAGCCCCACCAGCAGCTCCACAGCCGAATGGGGAAGGAGACAATATTATACATTAAATAAACCAAAGCAGCCTGGTAATAACGGGCTACAAATAATTGAGTAACCACGTTGATTATAAAACTCTCAACTCCCTGCCAAGTCTTACCAGAGTAGGACACACATTCCTCCCCCTTCCCAGGCATCGAAATAGAAATTGCAGAGGATTTAAAAAAAAAAAATAGGTGACATAAATTTCCATGTGGGAGGAGAGAAAAAAAAAATCCTCTATAGATTCCCCTGTATTTTTGTCAGAGGCAGCTGGTGCTGGCCACTGCGAGGGAAGGGAGGTCTTACATGGTATTGCAATGCTTTTGTTCTTATTCCACTATGTCAATATTATGTCTTTGATTCATTTATTGCACCTGATATAAAAGCCCAGCTTCTGACCTTAGCAGAAAAGGGTGGCCACATTATTCTCACATTGTTTTCTGCCCAGACCTGTACAAATGAGGGACACGAGCCTTGCTGGAGACAACTCCTTTTCTTGCTTTTTTTCTCTTCATCTAAAATAAAAGACATTCTTGAAAAAATGTATTTGTACAGTTTTTGTAAACAGAGAGCTGTAGTTAGAGCTGGCTGGGCGACAAAAAAATTGCGTTCTTCAAAAAATATTCATATTTTAATGACTGCTTTAATTCTGCATGAGGATGGGAGGAGGCTGAAGGAGCCCAATTCCCAGTAGAGAAATGTCTCCAGCCCAAAGAGGAAGTCCACACAGAGCTCCACAAAATGGTGAAGCAGAGGGACATCAGCCCACAAGGACTGCAAGGTGCCAGCAAGGAATCTCCTCTCTGCCCACAACCTTCATAAAAACCAATTTTGACTCATGATTTGAGTCCTGGCCCTCCATTTACCTTCCTCTTTTCCCTACAAATCTCATCAAAGCATTTCTGAGCAGCTGTGCCTGCAATAGTGACCTCAAAATACGAAGAAACAGTCAACTGGATGGATTGGTAGAAGATCCAACAACACACGTCACAAGGGGGAAGCAAATCTCATCGCGTGGTACCCAAGTAGTGCAGGGGCAAAGTTTTTAAGTGAAGCTTCAGCTTGGAAGTAACTCCCAAGTACAGTTCAGCCAACACAGAATTGAAGAGGAAACATTAAAAAACAACAACAAAAGTATATATATTTAAAAAAAAAAAAAAAAAAAAAGAAAGGTTTTGTTTTGGGAAAGAGGGATTTTAAAGCAAGAGACAACTAACCAAGTTAGTTCGCATCCACTCTGGAAACATCTAAATACTGCCCTGAGGCAAAACAAACAAAGCCAATCTTCTGCTGGCATTTGGATGCTACTTGCCCTGGGTACTTAGTTTAATATAAAACAAATCACCCTGGAGCAACAAACAAAAAATTTGCTGGTAAACAAGACAGCTCTAATTATTTAACAATGGAATCCAGAGTAATTAAGCGGCAGTATCCAGAGCAGCTAAAAGCTAAGCACATAAGCATCCAAAATATCTCAGCTATCTTTCGAAAAACCAGGCAAAACAGGCTGTTTAATTTCAAGGCCAGAGAGGAGCCAGCCTCGCCACAGACAAGCCTTGGGGGTGATGCATCTTGGCCTTTCCCGGTGGCTGTCTGGGACTTGGACTCCTTCCCCGGAGGCTCTGGCAGGTGGTTGCCCATCGGAGCAGCTGGTCTCCCCCCGGGCACGTCGCTGGCAGCTGTGGGGACCCTCTTCCCAATTCCCTGCTCTCACTACTTCCCTGGGATGCTGCCAGGTCCATCCTGCTGCACCAGCAGTTCATCCCCCTGCCCAAACGCCCTCCCCCCTGCCCGTGTTGGGTCCGGGCTCGGATACAGGGGGCTCAGCACATACATGGGGCTTTAGGAAGCAACGGCGGGGTTTTGGACTTCAGGGGTAGAGGAGGGAGGAGTTGGCACCAGGAGGGACGGTACAGCCTTCAGGCAGGCACCTGGGAGGCTGGCGACTCGTCTGCGTGGCAGAGAGCTTGGAGGCGGCGTCATGTCATCAGGCAATTTTTGGCAGCCCAAGGGAGAGATGTGAAAAATGCCAGGAACACGTTAGATGCCAGGCAAGGTCGAGGCTACCGCCTGTGGTCCAGGATGAAGCAGCCATTTCTCTTGCTGTGGGGGAGTGTGGCACTCGGCAACATAAAAGCTCCCAAAGATGCCAGGATCGAGGGAGCTCCGTTTGGTACCTCAGCCTCTCATCACCCTGCCATTGGGTAACCCTGAATGCTGTGTGCTCATGAGCAAACTGCAGGCAGAGCATCCAGGGGTTACGCTTGGCTCTGGCAGAGGAGCTGGGATCCACCTGTAAATCTGCTGGCGTTGGGTGCCCGAACCTCAACAGGGATTTGGGAGCCAGTTCCTCAACTTCCTACCATAACACAACACACACAACCCTGCCTCCGACTTCAGTTACCACAGTAACCTCCACTCCAATCAGCTAATGACACTGGTTTTGCGTTGATGTCCCTCCTGGGACATCCTCAGAGCGGCAGGTGGGAATAGAGGAGCTCTCAGAAACGCAGCCATGTGAGGGGCAAAGCGGCCGCTCAGGACCACATCTGGCTCCAAATCTCCACCTCTTCCCGTGTCCCGCCGACCAGCAGCAATCACAGCAGCTTTGCAGATGTTCTGAGGTATCTGGGCCCCGTGCCAAACCCACATACTGACCTTTGAACAACAGCTATTTTTCCGTGACCGTGCTCAGAGCATCAGCCTCCGCTGAAACCATCAGTCTCAGAAGTGATGATTCTGGTTTATGAGAGTGAGCTCTGTTTGGTACCTCAGCCTCTCATCACCCTGCCATTGGGTAACCCTGAATGCTGTGTGCTCATGAGCAAACTGCAGGCAGAGCATCCAGGGGTTACGCTTGGCTCTGGCAGAGGAGCTGGGATCCACCTGTAAATCTGCTGGCGTTGGGTGCCCGAACCTCAACAGGGATTTGGGAGCCAGTTCCTCAACTTCCTACCATAACACAACACACACAACCCTGCCTCCGACTTCAGTTACCACAGTAACCTCCACTCCAATCAGCTAATGACACTGGTTTTGCGTTGATGTCCCTCCTGGGACATCCTCAGAGCGGCAGGTGGGAATAGAGGAGCTCTCAGAAACGCAGCCATGTGAGGGGCAAAGCGGCCGCTCAGGACCACATCTGGCTCCAAATCTCCACCTCTTCCCGTGTCCCGCCGACCAGCAGCAATCACAGCAGCTTTGCAGATGTTCTGAGGTATCTGGGCCCCGTGCCAAACCCACATACTGACCTTTGAACAACAGCTATTTTTCCGTGACCGTGCTCAGAGCATCAGCCTCCGCTGAAACCATCAGTCTCAGAAGTGATGATTCAGTCTCTGTTTCCCTTCAGACTTCATCATTACAAGGTCATCAAGCACAGCATGGTATAAAATGCACATAAAGCAGCCACCAGAGTTCTTAGGAATATCAAGCAGTTTCGGTATCTTTCCGCAATACTTCAATCTGGCTGCTGATTAACTCTCGCTTTATATTTAAAATTCCCCTTGCCAAAAGAATGTCTGAGGGGGTGTATGAAAACTGAACAACATGACTATAATTACAGTCAAATGGATGTTGCCTGGATAAAACAGGATGGCTGCAGAAAGACCAAGTGGTGAAATTAAAAACTTGAGAAAAGTATTAAAAAAGCCCATGAATAAAGCCCCCAAATTACGAAGATTTTAGCTAAATGCTTTTCAGTTTCTCTAAATCTGCCTTCTGGCTTTACACTGCCTCGTCCAGGTGTTTTGCCTATTATGAGAGTTAGAAACTTGCTTAAAAATAATACCAAGTTCCTCACCCAATGGCATGAGTCAGAGAACATGGGCGTTAAGAAAATGCAAGGTATTGCATGGCTCAAACTTACATGATGGAAGTTGGCAGCGTGAGTGTATGGCTCATTTCACAGGCTCCCCCCTGCACCGACAGAAAGTCTCCAAAAGTTATCCCCACCTCTGGCCTTTGTGCTTCCACCAGTATCCCCACTTTGACCCGTTCTGCTGAAAGCCATTCCTTCTTCCCTCTCCTCTTTTGTAAACTCCTGCTTTAGATCACTGCAACCACTTTCTGTCGAACCTCCAGGCTCATCTTCTCCCCTTGCAGCAGCATATGCCAAGCAGAGTAGCCAAAACACCTTTTGTTCTCTTGAATTTGAGCCCCCTTTTGAATCCGTTTTACACTGGCAGAGCACAGAGAGGCCTGCTGATGGGGTCAATCCTACATGCCTATTGCTCTTCCCAGAGCTCTCCCATCCTGGCCCCACATCCCAGTTCCATACAGAAGAGAAACCACTCCTGCACCACGCAAAGACATAGGATCATAGAACAGTTCAGGTTGGAAGGGACCTTAGAGATCATCACTTTCCAACCCCCCTGCCATGGGCAGGGACATAAAAATAATACCAAGTTCCTCACCCAATGGCATGAGTCAGAGAACATGGGCGTTAAGAAAATGCAAGGTATTGCATGGCTCAAACTTACATGATGGAAGTTGGCAGCGTGACTGTATGGCTCATTTCACAGGCTCCCCCCTGCACCGACAGAAAGTCTCCAAAGGTTATCCCCACCTCTGGCCTTTGTGCTTCCACCAGTATCCCCACTTTGACCCGTTCTGCTGAAAGCCATTCCTTCTTCCCTCTCCTCTTTTGTAAACTCCTGCTTTAGATCACTGCAACCACTTTCTGTCAAACCTCCAGGCTCATCTTCTCCCCTTGCAGCGGCATATGCCAAGCAGAGTAGCCAAAACACCTTTTATTCTCTTGAATTTGAGCCCCTTTTGAATCCATTTTAAACTGGCAGAGCACAGAGAGGCCTGCTGATGGGGTCAATCCTACATGCCTATTGCTCTTCCCAGAGCTCTCCCATCCTGGCCCCACATCCCAGTTCCATACAGAAGAGAAACCACTCCTGCACCACGCAAAGACATAGGATCATAGAACAGTTCAGGTTGGAAGGGACCTTAGAGATCATCACTTTCCAACCCCCCTGCCATGGGCAGGGACACCTCCCACCAGGCCAGGCTGCTCTGCACCTCTGGGCTTTGCTTTTCATGTACCCAGGGACCTCCAGCCCTTCCGTTAGACCCTTCCTTACATCCCACTCCATTCCCACAGCTGCTCCCCGTTCTGAGCCCACAAAACGTGTATATCCACGGTCTGTGAGGCTCTGTGCAGACCAGTATAACTGCCCCTTCCCAGCAACTCAAGGGTCAGAGGCATCACTTCTCTTACCCCGGGTCGTTCGTGGCTGCCACACGTTATTGTGCTGAGCTTACTTTAGCAACCCACGTTCCTGCCGAAAACTCACTTGTTCGAGCTGCCTTACTTATTATTTGAGTTGTTAATTTTACGGTTTTATTAAGTGACTGAATGAATGCCATTAAAGCACATGGTAGTTTGGTTGATTGAATGATTGATTTTACATAGTTGTCTTCTTCCTGCACTCCTAAGTACTTTTTATTTGTGCTTAACAAACCTCACCATTTTGCTATTCCACTTCACAGCTCCCTGGCTCATTTTCAGCTTCTCTTTTTTACATTTTCTTTATGGGGCAAAGATCAGTTTATCCGTCTCTAAATAAAAAGCCACAAGAAAAAAAAAATAGCAATCTGTAAGAGATTGGGATTTCTAAATAAAAAGCCTTAGGAAAAAAAAATAGCAATCTGTAAGAGATTGGGAGCGTACAGATACTTTTAGGAGTTGGTGAGGACACAGACTCTCAGGGCTCTTTCTTCATCAAACTCAGAATCTAGAAATCATGTGAGATTTATCTGCTCTCCACAGGTTTGGACAGAGAAAAGAAGGCTGAAGGTCAAGAAGGCTTTTTTGGGTGGTTTGGAGGTATTTTCCTTGTTGTTTTTGAGTGGTACCTATTTGGGATTACTGTTTATTTTGGTTTTGGGGGCTTGCTGAGGTTTCCAGACCTGGAGGGAGAGGTGGGGACAGTAACTAGTGCTCCAGCTTCATTCCCCATCAGCCTGGAGTTTTGTATTTTCATGCAACATAAGCCAGGGGCAAACAAATCACAAACATTGAGGTATGATACCTCAAATTGTTCCATTTTTAGTAAGAAGGCAATTTACTTTGGAATATATTATAAAGCTGTTACTATGGAGCACCAAATATGCCAAGATAGAGAGATAGATATGATTTAAAGTATCTCGCTAAAACTAAAGAAAGGCTCAAGAACAAACAAAAAATGACACTTGTTTTTGTTAACATATTGCCGATATAAACAAAAGATCAAAGAAAGTAAAACATATAAGTAATTATTTTAGAAGCAAATATCCAAAAGCTTTCCACATTCCATGAAAATTTACCATTTTGGATTCTTTCTACCTGAAATGGGACAAAAATTCAAAATGTTGACATTCAGCATAAATTAGTTGCAATGTTCCATCTAGATTATTGCTGGTATTGCTATTTTTTAAATTCTCTTAAGAGAAATAAAACCATTTCAGTACCTATTCCATTTTTAAAGACAAAGTTACTTTGATCCAAAAAAGGTATCGCAGAAAAACAAGGTATGCCAAGTCCTGAGCCTGAGGCACACAGAGGATGCAGCGAGCTTTTGGCAAGATGAAAGTAGAGCAGAGAAGGAGCACTTGCTTGAAAAAAAATAATCCTTAAAATAGAAGAGGCACAAGATGATATCCCATAAAGAAGGGAAAGATTGGAGGGTTGTGTGATCGTCTGTTTGGAGAGTGCAGAAAGCAATCAAAAGTTTTATATACATTAGAAAACTTCATACTGCTCACCCAAAAAAAAAAAAAAAAAAAAAAAGGAGTATTGCAAAAAACATTTGCCCTCAAGTCCTCAGAGAATTTAAGGGTAGAACAAGCTGGTACTCTTGGACTAAGACAAATAAGACGGTTTATATTGCTTTTCAATTATTTTAGGCTGAGGATCACAATGGAGCAAAGGGAAAACGTCAAGCAGAGATAAGAGCAGAAGATAGAGGACAGCGAAATGGGGATTTTCAAGAAGTTGTGTGTGGCTCCAGCTACAAGCAGCTCTGCCTTAATGCCCAGACCCTAAATGGATTTTCAAAAAGATGTGTGTGGCTCCAGCCACAAGCAGCTCTGCCTTAATGCCCAGACCCTAAATCTTCCTTACCCCCTGCAGACAGGGTTTGGTCTCGGGAGGGGAGAGGGACACCAGGCAAAGATGACACAGTGACTGACGCGAGGCTGGGTGGGAGGCAGCATTGCCATTGCCAAACAGATGACACCAAACGAGCCTCTGGGTGCCCTGCCATGTGCTGCCTCCTTAGGGTCAAGAGCCAGAAGCTAAGACCCATCCAGCCAATTAACCTGATTAACATCACTGTAAGGCAAGAAACATCATCATCTATGATTCTGTGACCCACAGCCATGAGGTTCCAGGGAGTATTAAGCCTCCCCCAAGTCCAGAACGTCAACTGGATCCAGACTGGACCCAGGAGAGGAACTGCACAACGTGCATTTGGCCACCTGAGCTCTCCCAGGAGTTTCACAGCTCTGAGCCACTCACCCAAGACAATACACAGACCAGATACAGGGACAGCTGGAACCCCAAAAACGTGACCTGCAGGAGCTGCCTGCATAGCCAGGAGGAAATGCTGAGTGGGGAAAAGGGTTTGGAAGTTGGACATGGAGCACACGGAGCCAACTGCTTCATTCAGGATACACAGGTCTGAACCGACTCCTTGTACTGTGGAGCAAAGACCTTTCTTTAAAACATGAGAAGAGGGAGAGGGATGAGCGGCGTGTTACAGCGGAGGCGAGAGAGGACAGAGGAGCTGCCTTCATCTAATAGCTCAGCAATTTGGGCTCCCCGCTCTCTTCTCTGCAGCTGGACTCAAAATACCTTCCATTTCCCACAAGACAGCCCCAGCCACCAGCCTGCAGGCTGTGCTGAAGCTATTCCACTTTGTACAGGATAACTGAAGATTTGTTGAGCCATTCAGAGTGAATTTTTATATTATTTTTTTCATCATCATCGCCTGGTCCCTTTTCAGAGCACTCATCCAGGAAAGGGGAGGCACAGGGTCCCAATCCATGCTCCAGTGATTATTTAAGCACATCAAACGCTCATTAGATAAGGTAAAATCAACAAGCATTCACCAGGGCATGGACTAGAGAGAAGGAAGGAAATCAAACTATTAATTCCAAGGGCAAAAGGAGCATTTCTGTGCAAAGTATAAAGCCTTCTATGGGAAAAAAGCAGAAGGACTGACGAGGAAGAAAGGAGAGGCAGGAGACGGGATAAATTCTATGATTAAGATAGGAAAGAGAAGAGTTTTGAAGAGAAATGAAAGGGAGAATAAGGAGTCCGAGTGTGTTGGAGTGGAAAATGCGGTAAGTAGAGATGAGGACATAAGGTCAGCAGGAGTGAAAGGCATCTTGGCAGCTCCATTGAGCGGGACAGGGAGGTTGACACAGAGGGTGTTGCTGAGAAGGGGTCACTGTCATCCAGACACAAGGGGAAGCACAGGTTGCACAGATATGGGCAGAAAGAATGTCAGAGAAACAGTGCTATTCGCATGGACAACGGGCAGAAAGAAAAGACCACAATGTCAGAGAAACAGTGCTATTCGCATGGACAAACTGGGCATGGAAATGGAAAGAAGCCGAGTTACAAACCACGGGTAAAGGGGAGCGATGCTGATGGACACAACGGAGCCGGGCAATGCAGAGGGATGGTGGGATGCTACTGCCTCCTCCCTCATCCAACATCAAACCCAAAATGCACCGTGATGACAGTGTGCATCTTCTGACCAGCAACAGCTCCAGAGAGTTCAGTCTTTGTTATTTTAATATTACGACAGTGTTAAGACATCAAGAGCAAGGCTGTACATGGGATTATGTTGATCCGATTCACCCAGGTCCTCACGTCTGATAGACTGATGTCTTAGAATCATAGAATTGTCTAGGTTGGAAGGGTCCTTTAAGATCATCTAGTGCAACCATCAACCTAACTCTTTAAAAAAAAACAATTACTAAACCATGTCTCTAAGCACTATGTCAACCTGTCCTCTGAACACCTCCAGGGATGGTGCCTCAACCACTTCCCTGGGCAGCCCATTCCAAGGTTTAATAATCCTTTCGGTGTCAAAATTTTTCCTAATATCCAACCTAAACCTCCCCTGGTGCAACTTGAGGCCATTTCCTCTTGTCCCATCGCCTGGGACTTGGGAGAAGAGACCAACCTCCCCTGGCTACATCCTCCTTTCAGAGAGTTGGAGAGAGCGAGAAGGTCTCCCCTCAGCCTCCTTTTCTCCAGGCTGAACACTTCCAGCTCCCTCAGCCTCTTCTCATAAGGCCTGAAGTCAAGCTTGCTTTCCTGGCAAACCTTTTAAACCTTTTCTGGTCTAATCCTGTTCTGACAGAATCCCCTTCTCTATCTTCAGATTACACTCCTTACCCCATAACAACTCTGCACAAGTCCAGTCTGACTAGCAAGGCATAATATTAACAGCATGTGTAACCCAGTACAGTATTGACCTGCTCCATCACAGTAATTACTGCAACAATAATGCTTTCCCTAGTTGAAAAAAATCTACGTACATTCACCAGGAACAGAAGTTACAGCTGCTAGAAGTCAGATCCATAAAAGCAGCATTAGAAAAAAATGCAGATTTGTGGAGGGGAAAAAAAAAAAAGAAGGAAAATCTATTGTTGCAGATTTACCCGTGTACCAATCTATTTTTGCCTCTAAGCTGAAACAGGTTTTTGTTTGGTGACTGACACATATTTGAGTCACAGCTGAGGGGAGAGAATAATGCCCACCTGCTGTCATATTGTTCTCCAGCTGATTGTCCTCTTGATCTGTAGCGCTCACACTCGCAATGGGGAGTACACGGAGACAGAGAGAGGAAAAGGGGGTTGGACACACAGGAGAGATGTGCTGGAGAGAACAGGCAAAAATGCACAAAATGGCCTAATCAGCAAAGTGAAAATCAGGGTGTGTGAAGGAGGGGGAAAAAAAAAAAAGAAAAGAAAGAGGGGAAAAAAAGAATAAAAGGGTTTTGGGTGAGATCTTTTTTACACAATAACCAGTAGGAAATTAAGCCTTATACATCATGCAAATAAACGGCTCAGATATCCTTGCTATCTGAGGGTGCTTTTTTCCCCCCACAATCCAACAACTCTGCTGACTTTTCCATGCTTTAGTTCACCTTTTGTGGTGCTTCTGAGTCACTCTGCAAGGACCAGCGCACACGGACACCCTCCCACAGCCCCACGACCAACGGATGCGTGACCTGCTCAGCACCTGTGGCCACTGGAAAAGGAAAGGACATCACAGGAATGGGAATGTCCACAGCATTTTCCAGGTACCAGCTGCCAGTGGAGATTGATCCTGGGTGGCCGAGCACGACGGGCACAATCTCACCCCCTCAGCTCTCACGCAAAGCTATAGGTCAATGTATTCACAAGCACAAAATGGTTGGCTGAAAAGGCTAAATGTTGCACTTGACAGTGATGCTGGGTGTAGAAACACAGATAATTAATGAATTAGTCAAATTAGTCACCTCCTGTAACAAAGACCCTCCAGGGAGGGTGGTCTTGGCACAGCCAGGTCATCCCTCACTCAAAGATACAGCAGAAACACAGATAATTAATGAATTAGTTGCCTCTGGTAACAAAGACACTCCAGCCAGGTCATCCCTCACTCAAAGATACAGGTACCTCTGTGCAGCCGGGGCGCAGGCTGGGGCTGTGTCCCCCCAACAGCCCAAACACCTGATTTTCTCTGAACAGAACCATTCCTTACCAAAGCCTATGATAGCTCTACCGTGCATGAGGGATAGCCCAAAAAATCACATGTAATCTACTGTTCCTGCCTGTCCCCCAGCACAGCGTGAGGCAACGTCTTCCCGGCGCATTTTTGCCCTGTGCATAATAATACAATAAGGTACCTCTGTGCAGCCGGGGCGCAGGCTGGGGCTGTGTCCCCCCAACAGCCCAAACACCTGATTTTCTCTGAACAGAACCATTCCTTACCAAAGCCTATGATAGCTCTACCGTGCATGAGGGATAGCCCAAAAAATCACATGTAATCTACTGTTCCTGCCTGTCCCCCAGCACAGCGTGAGGCAACGTCTTCCCGGCGCATTTTTGCCCTGTGCATAATAATACAATAATAAATACAATAATAAATATCCTGTCATTGCAAATTCCATCTCCTCTGCAGTTTGCAAAATGGAAACAAAAAATCATTCCAATTGTATCACTTCAACTTGCTTAGTATAAAAAGAAATAAAAATGGCTTATGTACACTTTAACTCAATATTTTAATAGCAATACCAACACAAATAGCTTCAGTAACCAGGCAAGCATATTATTTCACAGCATTTTTAAAAGCTCATGAGCTGTGATTCTTTAGCAGGTACCCTGCAAGAGCTAGTTTTCCTTTCAGTGGCCTGCAGTCTCTTTCTGTGGAGCTCAAATTACTCTGCTTCTATCTCTTCTGGATGCCAAAACAGAACATAAAAGTTTACAGACACCATCTGAAACAAAGCATTAAACAAAAATAACCTGGAATCAGACTGTGACTCCACAAAAAGCCTAAATCAGAGCAGAAATATTCATACAAGTGCTAGCTGAAAGCCAAGGAGGCCCTAAGGAAGGAGAGCTGAAGGCTCAGCTCTGAGCAGGAGATGCTCAGGACTCTCTGTGCATCCCGTCACTGTCACTGAAGGGACGAGGGTGCAGCACAGCCTTAGAGCTACTCGCTGATGCTGGTTTACATCTTTCCATAGATGCTGGACATCAGCAGCTCTGATACTGTGACAGCCCTTCTGCCAGTCACACCATAGAGTTCCAACACAGGAAAGCACCTACATGCCCACCAGCTACTTGGGAAGTGAGGACCAACCGCTTCCCTGAGACCAACTACCAAAGTGAGAGCTAATCTACCAAAGCAAGACACAGCTCATACACTAAAGAGCTCCCCATTTCAATTGGGAAGGTAAATCCAAGTGTGACAAATGCAAAAAAATAAAAATAAAAAATTAAGCCCTATTTTTCAAGTGTGATCAAGCTCTTTATCCCACTGTTGGGACAGTCCTGTTGTGGTTCCAGCTGGGAAGTGGGAACTCCAACTGGGAGTTTGCGGCTGCCCCGGCACTACTGGGTGCCCATTGTACCTGTCTTCATCTTCGAAGAAAGCAATGACTTCGAGGTATATTTTTACAGCTTAGTTTGTAAAAATGAATTGCTTTTTGAAAAGCCCAGGATCCCTCTGGGATCCAGGCTGCTGATCCACCCACATGGATCCGAGCGCAAGTTCGGGTTGGTGCCACGGCTGCACTACATCCTGCTGCAGATGTGTCCCTGCATCCCCGTTGCCATCATACCCAGAGACCCCCAACATCTCAAAACTAGGTGAGTTAAAAAAAATGAAGTGTAAAATTCATGTTGTTATCTATGGCAGACCGGGGCCGCTTCGTCAAAAGTTCAGGCTTAATTATAATGTTTCAGTCCATCCCGGTCTCTTTAATGAGGAAGATTCATTAATATATATGGTCCAATTCAGGTTTCCCTACCTCGTAGCGCGTCGCAATCTTACGCCGATCCGTTACCTGCTGCATAGATTCTCATTAAGTATGACATAGATTTGTTACATTGCTGAGCTGGCTGTAAATTGAACTTGTCATAGTGAAGTGCATGTTTTCCAGTTCTTCATCTCTTTGGTTCCTGTTGCTATAGTGACCATCAGAAATCAGAGCAAAAAAGGCAAAGAGAAAGAAAATCCTTTCTCTGTTTAAATAGTACCTTCCATCTCTAACACTGGCAGTATTCTTTCAGCTTTACTTGTTAGGATAACTATACAAAAGATTTCAGCTCTTCCAGATTTCAGGGTCTCATCCAAATCTGCTCAAGTCAAAGTCTTTTCAATGGCTTCAAGGAGCTCTAGATCAGGCCTAAAAGAATTCAATACAGATTTGCAGCACTTTGCAGTTCGTGTTAGCTTAAAATCCCCAGTATAGGTAGACATTGATGTCCTGCTTAGAACAGTAACGTGTTATGAGCAGATCAGAACGTACATACGTGCAGACATACACACATACATACATACATACACCAGCCTTGTGGGTAAAGCCAATGCTGAATCTCACTCATTACCACATGCCCTTTTCATCTCCTGGATTTCTGTACTCCTTCTTTGTTTAAAAGACAGAATAAGTGCTCCTTGACACTGGGCATTAGTGTTAAAAGACAAAAGTAAGCCCAGGTTTAAATTACAGGCCTTAGGCACTGCCTGACCAGAGACACACGAACACTAAAACACACATTACAGCCTCAACACCGTATACACCTGTGACAGGTGAACTCAACCTATTTAGCACCAGAGTAAAGCCAGGTGTTTGGCACAGGGATCTGCTGTTATCGTTAGAAATGAGGAAGACACCACGAACCATAGGCTGCTTTCACTGAGATGTAAATCACAGAATCACAGAATCACAGAATTGTAGTGGTTGGAAGGGACCTCAGAGATCATCGAGCCCAACCACAAAAAACAAAAACAAACCAAAAAAAAAAACCACAACCCCCCACCCACCCCCTAAACACACAACAACAACAACCAAACCAAAACCATCCCCCACCCACACAACATCCCACCACAAACCAATAATCTTGGGCACTAGAGCATGCCCTGAAGAGCCATGTCTACACGTTTCTTAAATCCCTCCAGGGATGGTGACTCCACCACCTCCCTGGGCAGTCCATTCCAATGCCTGACAACCCTTTCAGTAAAGAAATGTTTCCTAATATCCAACCTGAACTTCCCCTGGCACAACTTGAAGCCATTACCCCTTGTCCTATCGTCTGTAGCTTGGAAGAAGAGACCAACCCCTGCCTCTCTACACCCTCCTTTCAGGTACTTGTACAGATCTGAAATCTGAAGCAGCTCAAGCAAACTCAGCAGCTTAATTTAAGTGCAGCAAACTTAAGCAGCTTAAGCAAAGTGTGCCAGTTGGCTACGGGCACAGGTGACCATTTAACAGTGATAGCTGCTCATTAGCAGTAATGCTGTATTAAACCCAAATACTGCCTGTACTCAGACTCCTCCAGTCTACCCAGTGGGGACCTGCACAGACTGTGTACCCCCCGCAAGCCACCACGCTCAGCTTTATTCTAGATATGCCACTTCTGCCTTTAGATATCTTGTCACATGAGAACGGATCACTAAATACACTGATGAATTGTTATTTGTACTATCTTCTAGAGCAGTGGTACCCAAACAGTACCCAAAAACGTATCGTTTATGGTAAATGAGTTATTTTTAAGCAGTAGCTGAAAACAGGCTATTTGTGGCACAGGGGCTGGTGGTACCACGGCAAAGGGCAGGAAAACCCAAACCTGAGGGCAATGAGGGGCTGCAGAAAGAGACTTCTGTATGAGTAACAGGTAACTCTGGCACATGTGAAATTAATAGCCATGACTCCTGCTGCTCCCTGGATCCCTGGCACTGCTGTTTCACTCCTGTGAGTCAGTCCCACGGGCAAGTTGAGACTTTTCAGAGACTGAACACTGACGAGAGGAGTTCCGAGGGTGCAAGCTGGGTGCAATCACAGCTGCATTTCCAACTCTCCATAAAGACCCACTTTCCCATAAGCAAGGAAAGGCCCCTTGGTGTCATTAATTAGGAAACCCAGTGCTGGCAGTGATCAGTGCCATTAGCGGGAGCACAGCACCCACAGCAGCACGGCAGGACAGCTGCGATGTCATTCCGGAAACAATGATTAACAACAACATTAGACAGAAGAAATTTGACCAAACGCTGCTAATGCATCATAACAGAACAAACAAAGAAAAAAAAAATCCCTACCCAGCAGGCAGCTGCCAGTTGCTGCTGAGAATCATAGAATGGTTTGGGTTGGAAGGGACCTTAAAGATCATCCAGTTCCAACCCCTTTGCCCAGGGCAGGGACTCCTCCCACCAGACCAGGTTGCTCCAAGCCCCATCCAACCTGGCCTTGAACCCCTCCAGGGATGGGGCAGCCACAGCTTCTCTGGGCAACCTGTTCCAGTGTCTCACCACCCTCAGAGTAAATCAAGAAGAGCTGTCTCATGGTCACTGCTGATGGATGACGAACCATCAGTGCAAATCTTTGCTGGGCAGCAGGCAGTGCCAGCCAGGAGCACAAGCCCCAGCCAGGGATGGAAACTCTTCAGCCCAAGGGATGAAACACCCCTCAAGTCTAGCAAGAGGCCTCACAGGATTTATGGAAATATTTCAAAAACAGACCTCAAGAAGGCAACTTTCTCTGGACCAAATGTGACTCAAGTCTGTCAGACTTCCACCACAGACTTCCTCTCTAAAAATGCTCTAGGTCCATCAAGCTTCAAGCACCCCTCTTCAGCTGGATAACTGACAGAGGGTTTCATCAAGGATGCTGTAGGGATGGAAACTCTTCAGCCCAAGGGATGAAACACCCCTCAAGTCTAGCAAGAGGCCTCACAGGATTTATGGAAATATTTCAAAACAGATATCAAGAAGGCAACCTTCTGTGGACCAAACGTGACTCAAGTTTGTCAGACTTCCACCAGCCCTGACATCTCTCTAAAAATGCTCTAGGTCCATCAAGCTTCAAGCACCCCTCTTCAGCTGGATAACTGACAGAGGGTTTCATCAAGGATGCTGTGGAGCTTTTCATGGTATTCGGACCACTGCCAAAAATTACCTAAGGTTTTCTAAACATTTTCCCTCTCCTAAGAGCCTGCAGAGCTCTCTTGTGCTATTTATCATCGTTTTGTCAGGAAAGTGGGATTTGGGCAGAATCACCTTTCCATAAGAAAGACAGGCAGGGAAAGAAATTCTGACCAGCTCCAATTGACGTTGTGTCCCACTAGTGCTGGACTGCGAGGAAACCCGGGGCTATGTTACTCTGCAGATTTACTGACCTCAGGTGACAATTACAGAATTACTTACAGGCCTGAGGAATTTAACCTCTATTTTCAAAAATAAGCAAAGCAGAGTCCAGGAGTCTTAATTTTGATATAGCTACACTTGGTCTAGGTTTAAAACCACTGCTGTCTCCCAGTTTGGTTAGAAAGATGTGCTTTCTAACCACATAAAAGTGGTGCTATAGCAGAGCTCTAGCATGAACTTCTTAGTTGTTACAGCTTATGCCTGTTCAGGGAACCTGCACCTCCTGGACAAACTTTTTTGTGTCCCACTAGTGAGGGCTGCAAGGAAACCCGGGGCTATGTTACTCTGCAGATTTA
Source organism: Calidris pugnax (assembly GCF_001431845.1). Classification (NCBI taxonomy): domain Eukaryota; kingdom Metazoa; phylum Chordata; class Aves; order Charadriiformes; family Scolopacidae; genus Calidris; species Calidris pugnax. The sequence goes on from NW_015090880.1 coordinate 4,132,277, forward strand.
CTGACCTCAGGTGACAATTACAGAATTACTTACAGGCCTGAGGAATTTAACCTCTATTTTCAAAAATAAGCAAAGCAGAGTCCAGGAGTCTTAATTTTGATATAGCTACACTTGGTCTAGGTTTAAAACCACTGCTGTCTCCCAGTTTGGTTAGAAAGATGTGCTTTCTAACCACATAAAAGTGGTGCTATAGCAGAGCTCTAGCATGAACTTCTTAGTTGTTACAGCTTATGCCTGTTCAGGGAACCTGCACCTCCTGGACAAACTCTGATAGCAGCATAACTGGTCCAAGTGTAGGAGAGTTCTGAAAGTATATCTATACTGATACAATTCACTCCAGACCTTTATAAACTGGCAAAGTCACCAGGATCATGTTTGAAAGTGGAACTTTAAAGTTCTGTCAGTACCCTCTGCATTTGGGCAGCTCAGGTGCTCTCGGCTGCGTCTGCACAGATTCCTATTCCCACTTTAAGCTGATGCCTAAAATAAAAGGTACCTGAGTTACCCTTCAGCTCACGCATCAGCTACCTGCTGCTGAGCACTCCACACTACACCTTGCTCATCGCAACAGCCACTCATCCTTCTACCCCAGAGGCTGCCACGCTGGCTCTGCCAATGCTCCAGCCTGGAACAGAACCGCAGATGGAAACATTTCTGAGTCACGTTCAAAGTGCTCCATCTATATCAACATCTGTCTGCTTTAAAGTCCACGTTTAAATGCTTTGGGATACAAAATCATATCCTCAAATTCACTTGCTGATGAGCCTTTCCACTTCCCCGAATCCCACCCACAATAAATGCAAGCCATCAACATAACACCCTGCAATTTACCCACACTTGCATTTTATGGAAATATTAAAAATGAAATGCCAAACAGATGTTCAACAGACCTGTTATGATAAGAAAACAAATTAGAAATGGAGGTTATGAAACTAATGTCATCTTGAGGGAGAAAACGCAAAGAGCTTGCAATTAGATGGTTAGCATAAGTAAAAATTTGGAAATTATAAGTTTTAACTTTTTAAAAATAAGTCAGAATCACAATTTTGTGTGTGCCACAAAGAGAAACAACCAATTTCTTGGCTGTCAGCAGGTGGCAGCAGGATTCCCACCGCAAATTCCAGATTTAGAATGACATCCCCTACATCATATTTGAATACTCTCATCTATGCCCTAAGGTTGTGTGATAAGTGGGCTGACAGAAACCAAACTGGGTTGAATACATCTTCATTTACACAACTGCAATCCGCTTAGCTGCCAGTGTAAGTTTATAAGGCGAGAGCTGAAAATACTTGGAGTTTAACATTTGTAAGGAACATCGTCTTCTTCCACTATCAGCCCAGAGTTTGCATCCCATTCAAAACCGTGTTGCTGCTACACCACAGTGATGTACACGGTCCTTAGAAATACTGGCTGGGAATCCAGTGATGACATATTTTCATGAAGTACCAATAAAATGTTGATCATAGATTTTCTAGAAATTCTTAAACTGTATTCTCAAACAATTTCAACCCAAACAATTTCAGTTAATCCAGGAAATGGTTTGGGAAAAGGATGCGCAGACAACAACTGAAATTTGTCTGGTCCTGAATCACGAGCTGGTCAGACTGGCTCCCACAGAAGCCTTATTGAATTTAGGGCTGATCACAAAAAGCAGGAAAAAATGATCATTGATGATACAAGGTTTTGAAAGATGCAGCTAAAGCAAACCAGCTTCGCAACAGTATTCTTGTTTATCACAGCAAGCTGCTTGCTGCACAAGACATAGACATCGAGCTGCCGAGTGAGCTGACTACAATAAGGCAGACTCCTAAGATCCAGCACGTATGCCCCAAGGAGGGGTTTAATGCTACAAATTTCAAAAGCTCAGAGTCTGGACTCAGCTCTGCTCCCCCAGAAACCACCCCCAGCACCTCCTCTGCCGTTAGAGTGGGAAGAAGCAGGTGAAAGCTAATGTGTGGAGTTTCTGACTATTCCAGCCTACACGCAGGCATTTCAGCCTAGTTCATCACAATGACCTGAAATTGCAGTTAAAAAAAAAAAACCAAGACCAAAATGCTTTAAAATACTGGGAGGTTGGGATTTATTATTGTCTTTTTTTTTTTTTTTCTTTTTTTTTTTTTTAACCTTTTTTTCGAAGGTTGTCTTTCAAATGAGTTCCAGCCTACACGCAGGCATTTCAGCCTAGTTCATCACAATGACCTGAAATTGCAGTTAAAAAAAAAAAACCAAGACCAAAATGCTTTAAAATACTGGGAGGTTGGGATTTATTATTGTCTTTTTTTTTTTTTTTTCCTTTTTTTTTTTTAACCTTGTTTCTGAAGCTTATCCTTCAAAGCTGCTCGAAGCAGGGAGGAATTGTAGCGCTAATGGGAGTGACTGGGGACGGCTGGCTGGAGCAGGAGAAATTAAAGGACAATAAACACAGAAAAAGGGGGTTGGTGTTCAAGGCCAAGACAGCCAGAGCTGACCAAAAGCTTCTGGCTGAACACAAAGGTTGTGAGAGACCCTGAACAATGACCCAAAGGGCACTCTGGCCAGGAGTAATCATGGGTTTTGAATAAAGCCCACAAAGAACAGAAAATCTGGGGAGCAGAAGCCCAGAGGGGACTCATTCTTACCACGGGGTCACTTGGGAGACTCCTCAGCCAAAGCACTCAAGAACTCAGCCCTGACAGGCCCTTTCTTTGCTTTTCTCACTGCAGATTACACAGCAAGAAGGGCACAGCCTCCCGCTCCCCCTTGCCCACAGGAATCGTCCCCATTGCCACAAAGAAGGGGGTGCTTTCTGCCCCAAACCTGGGCAAGCAAGGCTGGGTCTTTTATTCTACGGGTTTTCTCCCATGTGGTTCCTCCTTCCCACCCCTCTGAAATCCAGAAATATTCACCTGGAGGGAGATGCTGTTCCAGATGACCCCAAGGTTTCTTCCCACACTGGCAATAGAGCCAAAAGAGGAGCTGTTTGGAAGCCCAGCTGAGGCTCCACTCCACGAGTCCAACTCTTGATATACCACCACCAACAACAACCCACCCCAAGAAAACAAAAACCATTTAGAAGAGGTGGTTATCCCAGCCCGGGCAATCTCCTGGCTCCTGCAGCATTGGTGACCCCCTCGTTGGGAACAGCCTGGCTGCTCCTGGCTGCTTTTTAACAGGTTTTAATGGGCAAAAGGCAGCAAGTTTAGCTCAAGGAGCCTGGTTTGCTGCCACATCTGAGCCTCACTGGGCTCCACCGGTTACTCCACTGGTAATCCAACACAAAAGAATCTTACATCAAGGTGGAGACAGATCCCCAGGTGCCAAGGCTGTTCCCCCAAATCCTATTGGAATCCCTATCCTCTCTCATATTTTACAAAAAACTCTGATAGAAAATATTTGAAATTACTTAATCCTATGAAGTATATATGTATTGTTTTAAATGTTTTTAGGCTTAAATAAAAGAAAAATTCCACCAAGGTGAGAAGCAATTCTCTCCTCTGTCATCCCGCTGTTAAAGGATGAGATACAAGTCATTAATATTACAGTGACTTAGCAATTCATTTACACAGTTTTACTGCTGTGGACAAAACACAGCTGAGTTCCAAGTCTGATGAAATATTGGTACCCACATAATTCATTTTGTGCAGCTTCAGCAAGGTATTTGGATTTGTGGCTGTTCCCATTTGAGGTTGAAATTGAATTGAAAATTCATGTGTAAGCCACGTGGATGAGGCAAGTCTGAGTATCAGGAAAGTGTCAATTAAATTCACCTTCCAGTCTGAAATAAAAGCCTGATGCAAAGGCCTTGAAAAGAGTCTCCATTATCATATCAATTGAAGACAATAGAAATAGCTCAAGCCAAAGGTGAATGCAAGCTTATTGCAAGACATGATAATAAAATTTCAATCTATTTTATTAACACGGCGAATGTTGATTGCTGTACATAGTAACGGGGGATAGCACAGCAATTTATGGGTTTGGCTTTGATAACATGTACTTATTAAGGGTGTTATCGATTAAACGTAAATTTGCACCTCACTGATTAACTCATCCCTCATCTTTACACATCTCTCATAGCAAAGACCACGTGAGCCGTTCAGGAATTTAGGTACTGCTATGAAGTTGTATCAAACTGGCCCTGGACACACTCTTTTGGAGAAACAGACACAAGGCACTTCAGGGAAGAGCATTCCTACTCTGGAACATTTGCAAATGTGGGTGTTTTTTTCATGGGCAACACTTTTGGGGAAACATATTTTACCAAGCCAGTATGAAAAATCACTCTGTACAGGCAGAAACTGCTCTTCTAGTGACAAGCGAGTACGGCAGCCCCGGAGTTTCAGTTTGTTCATCAATCCCTACAGTTCTGATGTTCTCTCAACCTTTCCAGCACACACAATACTGCTACCCTCCAATCCCTCCTAAGAACTCTGGTGGTGCAGCTTCCAGCTGGTTCTGGACCACAGCCTGACTCAGGGCATCCTGAGTACACGTGAGTGTACAGAGATGCAGGACAAAAAACATAACTCTTTTAAAAAGTTTTGAAACTCCATCTTTTTACAAGCCATTTCACTTCACAAACTTATGAGTATTATTACCAACCCTCTAAATAACTGCCTCTGAAAGGTTATTAAATCTTGATCTCCTGCCAATTGCCCAAAACATTCACATACAAAAGGTGTAGGAGAGCATCCTCTGCACAGGCAGATGACTTGGCTTTACCATCTAATCCTCCCACGGCAGCACCGAGTCCTGCCCCCACGAGATGCAAACCCAGGCTACGGCTGAGATCACATCCCCACGGGAACACTCAAGGAGGCTGGGACTCTTGGGGGAAAAAACTGCACAGTAACCAAAAAGATCTGTGTGCTTTTAATGAGACATTCTGGGAAAAGAGAATTCAGATTCTGACTATAACTTCATACAATGCTCCTTTCACTTCGATGCTAGATTGTAATCAACAACCTACTACGGTATTATCTCTTTAATTCAATATTTCTGACCCTTCAGAAAGTTCTCTTTCAGATTATTACTAAAAAGTTACCAGGAGAGGTTGATAAAAAGAAACTCAGGTGGCTGCTGGGATTTTTTTTTTTATTCCTGAACAGCTTCATCAGCCCTCATGAAACTCATGCAGAAAACCACCCACCGTCTTGGCTTGATGGTGGTGGTTGGAAATAGCCATTTAGCAATAAGCAAGGGTTTCTCTTGCTAACACCTGGCTAAAATAACAGTATGGAGAGGGCCAGGCTGAGGCTACATGGGGAGCATAATGAAAGGTCGTTCATAAGGAAATCACAGTTTCCTGCTTTGCTGTTGCCAAGATCTTTCAAGTCTCTGTACGTACTTGGTCCCCAAGAAAGTCTGCAGCAGTTTGCCCTTAAGTAGGAGCCAAGTGAAGGGATGCAAAATGTCTTCATGGAGTCAAATCATCCCCCTTTCAGTACAATTTTAACGCACTAACAACCCATTTGCATGTTTTTAATATAAGTCTGGAGAGCCCTTACAGAGATGACGAAGGAGACATCAGCTGAAGCAGGAAGCTCCAAAATCAATTAAACCAGGCAAAGCATCCCTGGTGCTGGCTGCAAGGGGGAAGCCACACCAGCAGCATGTCCGGCTTTCTTGGCGTGAATCACTGACTACCCACAGTTTTAAGAGTCCAAAGAAGTTGGCAAAGTGTTTCCATCCCCAGCCCTACCTGATAATCCCTTCTCAGCACAAACAGAACTACTGGAGATGAGCCTCCAGGGCTTAGAAAAGTTAAGTACTTCCTAGAGACACAGCAGATGCAACAACTAATGAGGTTTTGGGAAGACCTACTTCGGTGGGTAAAAAAATAAAGAAAGGAAACATCATTTAGTTTTCAACTTATGGGAAAAGAGGGAGTAGAAATATGAATTGCTATAAGATTGTTGCCTGATTTCTGGAACTGTGATGTTAGACTTTCCCAGGCAGAAACGGACACAGAACGTATCGCATCCAGTTAGCTGTGGATGCAAACAATATGCTAATATCTCATCTAAAACCAGACAGGTTGTACCTTGCTGGGGACACAGACCTCCCAGGACAAACTGGAGGCTGGGATGCTGTTTCTAGCCATAACTCCACCCCAAGGATCAACCCTACACCTCTGTCACTGGAATCAACAGCCAAACTGCAAAAGGCAAAGCTTATTATGTGCCATTTTAAACATAATGTATCAGACTTTCAATCAGATAAATGATCTCACTAATTAAAATACGTGGAATATAGGCAAAATTTAGGAGGAAAGGAGTATTTTACTTCCTTCTGCAGCTGTAACTGATTGCAAAAATTAAATTAAACTTGCTTAAGATTCGTACTTGCAATGACTAACGACAACAAGAAGAGGTTAATGACCTGTTGATAAAAATATATATTAAAAAATGGAGCTGGGAGTGGAAGTCCAGCAACTAACAGAACAAAGGTATTATCTTGAGATGACATAAGACATGCTGAACCCAAGAGTGATCACTAAAATAAAGAAGTAAACAGAGCTGTGTATGGGGAGTACTACTGAATTAAATCATAGTACAACAAAATAATAGACATTTTTAGAGGAAATTCTCACTGATAGGTAATCTGCTGGTGAGCTAAAGATGTGGGCATGTGATCACAAAGCAGAGTCCCAACTAAAATACGATCAATTCAGCTCCACAATGAATCCACAAGAAAGAGGAGATGCTGCACCATTTTGCTTGCACTACTACGTAGCACCATATGGAAAGGAGACTCCCTAGACTAGAATATGTATACTCCATTCACTTGGAAGCTGAACAATCGGGTCAGCAGCCATAAACTTTCATGGAAGCAGGAAAGACTGTCCATAAGCATACATATGACTGGTATTTGTACCCAGAAAGCCAATTCAGCTATTCCTGGATGAGTAAAAAGCTACAGAACATCACCATTTCAAGCATCAACAAAGCCTCTAACTGTAAATGCTACGGATTTCATATAAATTTAAATAAATTTCAGAAATTCATAGCTACAAAAAAAAATATCTGAGCATCCCTTACAGTGTCTGAGCACAATTTAAATAAATTTCAAAAATTCATAGCTACAAAAAAAAATATATCTGAGCATCCCTTACAGTGTCTGAGCATCCCCTAACAGTGACTGTGGCTCGGTTCTCAGTTCTGATTCTGCCTTTCAACATACCTGGATTTTTGTACATTTTCATTAGCTTTTGTTTTGTTCGCGCAAGTGTCCAAGTCCATACACTCTTTCTGGAGCATATTATTTCATACACTCCTTACACAAGTACACTGTTTAAAGCACACTGCCAACTGGCTAGGAATAATTAAAAAACCAAAAGAATACCATACCCTGTGAGCTGTTCTACATAAAAACATGAGTCAAATGGGCATATCCTATTTAAAGTTACACCATCTATTCCACAAGAGTTATTTCATCCACATTTCAGAGCTAACTATCTGTAGCAGTATCTAGAAAGCACCTAGAGAAACAATTCAGAATATAACTAAGATACGAACCTTGACAATATTGTAGCAGATTAGGTTTGGTTGAATGAGGATGACGACTTGAGGATCAGGTTTCTAGCAAAACTTCAATACTTTGGCTATAATGAGGCCTTGATTTGTTCTCAGGATTCACTCAGCCACAAAGGATATCCCACAGTGGGACAGAGCTGGTGAAACGACCGTGACCATCTCCTCATAAGCATCATGAAAGAAAAAGAAGAAGGATGAAGCACGTTTGGGACTGGAGCCATCATATTCAGGGTTATTCTGACTTCCAGTCAGGAAAGTAGTTCTGGAAGCCTAAAACCAGCTTAAAATCACATTCCTTACTTCCCTACTCCCTGGGCTATTCTTCTGAGAGACGCACCTATAGGTCAGAAATCACATTTCTCACCAATTGACCCAGGAACCGCAGGACAGCCAGGCTGACATCCCATCTGGAAATTAAAATACTTCAAAGACAGGCATTCTGGCGTGAGATGCACAAACCAAGGATTAGGCTGCAGGGTTAGCACGAGTCAGATGAATAAAAAATTATACTTAAAGGACGGCAGAACAGGGCGATCAAAAAGTTCCTGGCAGAATACTTTTTGTGTTGGATAATTCTGACTAATCAAAACAGAAGTACCATAGAAACATGTCAGAATTCACATCTTGTTTAAAAATTGCAAAGAGCTATTTACTGCTGTGGCAATGCAACATTTCAACACATGTGAAACAGAACGCTGCAATTTTCAATTCTGAAAATATCAAGATTTCTAAACTCTGGGATTATATCACTAAGGCGGCAACACTGGGAAAAACATTCCAGATTCACGCCTGAAATGAGGCTAGAGTTTGAAGATAATTTGTTTTGCAGGACGTAAATAGGGTTATTATATGGGAAAATCGTGCAATATTACAGCTTTTCCCATATTCTGAGAAGTCCAATTTCCATCCAACAGTTCTCAGGTACAGGTGGGAATGTAAACATACCTAGAAAGTAGATGCCATGAGCAAGAATACAAAATGTTGTTCCAACTGCTTTTTCTGACCTGACTTACGTTAAAGCCTTAAGTAAGTAAAGGATTTTTTGCATGTGTGTAACTAACACATAAAACCATTGCACACTCTGAAACCATTTGCGTGCCTCCAGATGAATTCCTGGTTGGAACCTAAATTCAATTTGCTTTACAAAACCAACAGTAACCATTCCAATAGAGTCTTCTCCGCAGCTACAAATACACACTTTGAAAGAAACCCTGCTGGAAACGTAGTAATCAAATCCCAGGCTGCGTGCCTGGATAGACCACAGAAGATGCTGCTGAGAGGTCTGGGGGCACGAGCGTTTCTCTCACCAGCCACATAACACCCAGCTGGGTGGGAAAGGTGTTCTACAGCCTCTCAGCCTCCCATAGCTCATTAAATGATGTAGGTGGTTATATCACTGAGAGAGGTGTGCTCCACAGCAGAGTTCATTTAACACCTTGCATGCCCCCCAAAGCGACCTCAACACCAGCTCCTTAACCCTGAAACTCGCGTTTCATTTGCTTCTCCTTTGTGTGCAACGTGGCTTCAATCTGCTGCCCATCTCCTCCTACAGAGACCCAGGCAGCAGAGGCACAAGGGCTCAATTTCCCCTTGTAGTAATGGTGGGGTATATTCAGATTCCCTGATGTTTATCTCTTTGAATGAGGAAGAGAAAGGATGATTATCAAATGGTGCCAACAAACACAACACAGGGAATGAAAGAGGATTAAACAGTATGTGCTGAAGTTAAAGCCTGTATCATACACAGGAACAGAGTTATGGTTGCACAACTCTGCCTTTCAACATACCTGGATTTTTGTACATTTTCATTAGCTTTTGTTTTGTTCGCGCAAGTGTCCAAGTCCATACACTCTTTCTGGAGCATATTATTTCATACACTCCTTACACAAGTACACTGTTTAAAGCACACTGCCAACTGGCTAGGAATAATTAAAAAACCAAAAGAATACCATACCCTGTGAGCTGTTCTACATAAAAACATATCCTATTTAAAGTTACACCATCTATTCCACAAGAGTTATTTCATCCACGTTTCAGAGCTAACTATCTGTAGCAGTATCTAGAAAGCACCTAGAGAAACAATTCAGAATATAACTAAGATACGAACCTTGACAATATTGTAGCAGATTAGGTTTGGTTGAATGAGGATGACGACTTGAGGATCAGGTTTCTAGCAAAACTTCAATACTTTGGCTATAATGAGGCCTTGATTTGTTCTCAGGATTCACTCAGCCACAAAGGATATCCCACAGTGGGACAGAGCTGGTGAAACGACCGTGACCATCTCCTCATAAGCATCATGAAAGAAAAAGAAGAAGGATGAAGCACGTTTGGGACTGGAGCCATCATATTCAGGGTTATTCTGACTTCCAGTCAGGAAAGTAGTTCTGGAAGCCTAAAACCAGCTTAAAATCACATTCCTTACTTCCCTACTCCCTGGGCTATTCTTCTGAGAGACGCACCTATAGGTCAGAAATCACATTTCTCACCAATTGACCCAGGAACCGCAGGACAGCCAGGCTGACATCCCATCTGGAAATTAAAATACTTCAAAGACAGGCATTCTGGCGTGAGATGCACAAACCAAGGATTAGGCTGCAGGGTTAGCACGAGTCAGATGAATAAAAAATTATACTTAAAGGACGGCAGAACAGGGCGATCAAAAAGTTCCTGGCAGAATACTTTTTGTGTTGGATAATTCTGACTAATCAAAACAGAAGTACCATAGAAACATGTCAGAATTCACATCTTGTTTAAAAATTGCAAAGAGCTATTTACTGCTGTGGCAATGCAACATTTCAACACATGTGAAACAGAACGCTGCCATTTTCAATTCTGAAAATATCAAGATTTCTAAACTCTGGGATTATATCACTAAGGCGGCAACACTGGGAAAAACATTCCAGATTCACGCCTGAAATGAGGCTAGAGTTTGAAGATAATTTGTTTTGCAGGACGTAAATAGGGTTATTATATGGGAAAATCGTGCAATATTACAGCTTTTCCCATATTCTGAGAAGTCCAATTTCCATCCAACAGTTCTCAGGTACAGGTGGGAATGTAAACATACCTAGAAAGTAGATGCCATGAGCAAGAATACAAAATGTTGTTCCAACTGCTTTTTCTGACCTGACTTACGTTAAAGCCTTAAGTAAGTAAAGGATTTTTTGCATGTGTGTAACTAACACATAAAACCATTGCACACTCTGAAACCATTTGCGTGCCTCCAGATGAATTCCTGGTTGGAACCTAAATTCAATTTGCTTTACAAAACCAACAGTAACCATTCCAATAGAGTCTTCTCCGCAGCTACAAATACACACTTTGAAAGAAACCCTGCTGGAAACGTAGTAATCAAATCCCAGGCTGCGTGCCTGGATAGACCACAGAAGATGCTGCTGAGAGGTCTGGGGGCACGAGCGTTTCTCTCACCAGCCACATAACACCCAGCTGGGTGGGAAAGGTGTTCTACAGCCTCTCAGCCTCCCATAGCTCATTAAATGATGTAGGTGGTTATATCACTGAGAGAGGTGTGCTCCACAGCAGAGTTCATTTAACACCTTGCATGCCCCCCAAAGCGACCTCAACACCAGCTCCTTAACCCTGAAACTCGCGTTTCATTTGCTTCTCCTTTGTGTGCAACGTGGCTTCAATCTGCTGCCCATCTCCTCCTACAGAGACCCAGGCAGCAGAGGCACAAGGGCTCAATTTCCCCTTGTAGTAATGGTGGGGTATATTCAGATTCCCTGATGTTTATCTCTTTGAATGAGGAAGAGAAAGGATGATTATCAAATGGTGCCAACAAACACAACACAGGGAATGAAAGAGGATTAAACAGTATGTGCTGAAGTTAAAGCCTGTATCATACACAGGAACAGAGTTATGGTTGCACAAAGTAACCCAAATAGCAGACTGAAGCACCAGGTTTTTCTGCTCTAAAAAGGACTGAAATCCTTGTACTAGAGGAACTTGCATAATTTGGAGTTAGATCCGTATCTATATCTATGTGAGAAGTATGGGCTCGTTCGCAGCAAAGAGCTTTCTGCAAAACCTTCATTCTGTTGCTTTAACTTGACAAGATGGTGGTTCCTCTTTCTTTCTCAAAGCACAAAAAATTAGGTAACGCGTACTATGTACCCTGTTTTGCAGCTTCTTTTCCTTTATTTTATTACAAGCACCTGAATTCCAAACACTGAAGTCTTTTGCTCTTCAGATTAACTACGTACCTGAATGATGCCTGCTCAGTAGCAAAATTTCAGCTTTTCATCCCAACAACCCTCTGGTAATATAAATCCCATAACATCATTTTGAGGTAAGTTAATTGCAGACTTGAATTTAAAATGCCTACTTCATGTTCTTATCTTTTGAGTCAATAATTCCTTCGGACTGCATATCTTGTCATTTAGCTCGGCTGGTGGATAGATACATGACAGAGCCCACATTTTCTGCAAACCTTTTGCCTTTCACTGGGAGTGATTTAATACTTGAATATTCGTGTTAATTGGCACATTCTGACCTGCAGCGCTGGAGATATTTGATCACTCCAGCAGTAGCTGCTTATGTAAAGAATATTTTTTTGCTCTGGTTTAACATATGCTAATAATGATATCTGTGCCAGCACTTCCCCAAGAGTTTTTAAGAAAAAGTCAGATTCATCATCATCTTTTCCACAAGTGGGATAGCAGACTTAGACACAGGACTTTTTCAACAATATTTACACTCAAACGAGGCCTCTAGGATCAGGAATGTATTTTGTAATTTTAATTTTCTCCACAAAGCATCCTGAATTTTGCAATAGGAGAATAAAGATGTTAACACAGTGCATTTCCCATTTTTAATGGAGTTGGGAATGCCAATCCGTACCGTACTGCACAGCCTGTGGGGAGAAAACTCACTGGTTCTTTCCAAGATTGTTCACAATTATTAAACACCATGTGAAAGTAAAAATCCCTAAAATATTGAAAAAACTATGCATGGCAGAGCCAAAAGGAGTAGTAACTGAAATGAGAATCCATTATGAACATAAGACGAGGTCAGTGTATAAAACCTGTTCCCTCAGAGGGCCTGGGGGCAAAAAATCTCAATTCCATGGCTGTATGAGTTCTGCCCCCCCTCTTTCTGAGGGCTTTTGCTCACAGTTGGTATTTATTCTGTGAAATATTGCTTTTAGAAAATAGAAGGCATTTTTTATAAACCTTACATGAAGCACTTTCAGCTTCTCTCCAGTCCTTAGCACACATCTACATAACATACCAAGCCCCCAAACCACCCCCCAGTTTTTAGTTGGGATGTACAGAAAGGAATCAGACAACAGGAACATTCTCTCTGTCTGTAACTCACAGCATACGGGCACTCTACCAAGTGATGGAGGAAAAGCTAAATACTCCCTGGAGAAATCTGAAGGTTGATGCCAACTGAAGTTATCATGGAAGGCAACGAGAGTTAAGAAGTAGAAAAGTTTTTCTCGAGGGCTGCCAAGAAAAAAAGGTAGGCAATTTCTATATTTACTTTCTTTTACAGATATATAAAAGACGACAACGAAGCCTAGGGAACGTGGCCAGAACAACACAAACAATAATAGATCAAAAAGTGACAGAAAGGAAGATAAAAGTATTTGGCACAAAACTGTGTTGTGGTTAAGGACCTTACTTACCCCTGCCATGATGTCACGTTAAAGATCCCCCTGGAAGACCTCTCTTTGTCTACAAACTACAGATTCCCCTAGGTCCCATCTGTAAATGTCTGTGCAGGTACGGAGGGGAAAGAGAAATTGAATTTCTTTGCCAGCGTCACTGTCCTCTCACTGAGAGCAGTCTCAAAACCAGCAGATTCCACAAGAAAATTCCATCACACCCTGGAGAATTTAACACAGAAATTGTCTCTCAGGACCACTTCCATCGCTACGACCTGCCTTAAATTATTCATAGACAATAAAAACATATTCTGTTTAAAACTCTCAATAATATCCCTATATGCCACATATGAATTCATTTTCTTTCTCGCAAACAGTTTAACTATATAGTTTCACAGAAATGTGTTTCCCTGTAAGTAAACACAAGTTTATCTCTGAAACCAACCTATAATTTTAGGGACGCAAAGAGAAAAGATTAATTTTGGCACATTAACTGATGGCTGCAGAGTTTTTGTCACTTAAATGAGTTGTTTTTATACTATTCCTTCATCCTAATTATAAACTGCCAAGAGACCGTAGTGAATTATAGTGCAATGATCAACAGCCTTGACCTTTTTGCCTTTTCAGTACTTCAGTTCAGTCAGTTAACCGGGAGAGCAAAATTAGAACGAAGACTGACACTGGAGTAAACACCGGGAAAGCAGTGAAAATGGTGGGAAATTACCATTCTCCCTCCTCTTCCCAGCCTTAAGAGCAGAGTCTTATTTCTCAGCTGAAACCTTAGTCTGCTAAATTAGGTAGAGGTTTGGAAAAGAATGTTCTGATTGTTAATCATGAAATGTGCTGTAATCTTCTGCAAGGCAGCTCTAACCTCCTCAATCAGCAGCCTTTTCTTACTTAATTACACGATTTTAAGTACCGCTAAGGAGGTGCTGTCAGATTTACATTGGAGTTCTCTTAGACATTACCACTGTAGTCATGGTGATGATATATAGAAATGGACAAAATGCCAGAGACTGGAGAAAATGTCAGAGCTATGGCACACCCACACTTGCTCCTTACCTAGGATTTACTCAGTATTTTTCAGTGAGCTTGAAAGATTATCTTACTCAGTATATTAATGTACCACAATAACAAGATTAATACCACACGTGTAATCTTATTGCTAAACACACACACTGGGGCAATTCTTATCTCTAAGTGTAACGTGTAACTGTTTGGGAGACCCAGGACATGGGGCACTTGAGAAAAGGGCAGGACATGGGGTGAGACTGGGTACCATCAGCACATCCTTCTCTCTGCAAACACAGCCAGCCCACGGAAACGGCCTTGCTCTGCAGAAATAAATCACTCCCATGCTGGCAGTTGGCTACTCCAGCCTGGGAGCCAGGTCCCGTTATTCCAAGCCCTAAAAGCTGCCTTCAGGCTACTAATTATTCCATCCTCGGATGCAGAAAATTATTACTACCTGCATATTTATAACCAGGGGAAGGAAAATTAGTGGCAGCGGGGAAAGCAAATAATAAATATTTGTTAATTTAGCAAGCTCACGTCAAGCCTTCATTTTCCCCAAATATTCTGACTACCAGCATCTGTTTTACAAGACCCTTGCTACCGGTGATTAGTACACTTTGATACCATTAAACTCACCATCATCGACAGAACTTCCTAACAGAAGGCTGCAGCATCCTGCTTCACACTCCTTCCCCCAGGAGCTCGCTCAGCTCAGTTCTCTGTGGCTTTGTGGACCACCTCAACTGCCACGCGGCCAGGTGTCCCCCCAGAGAAGCCTCCTTCATTTAGACCAAAGCAAACACCCTTTTTTAAGATGAGGCTACATGACAGCAACCAGCCACAGAACCGAGCTCCTGACTTCCAGTTGCTAGCTAAGGTAGGAGTTAAATTTCCTTAATTAGCTCCACAGTTAGTGTAAACGCTCTCCAAAGACAATGCAGTTCTTAATTCAGGCCAGCTGTAGATCTCATCTTCAGCTACTGGAATTATCCAAGTTGAATAAATGGATGATTAACTACCATCTTTATTTCCCTTTTATTAATAATTCCCACAAATTCTGACTTCCATTTCTGTAGTTTGTGCAGAGTTTGCACGTGTAAAAGGGTGCCTCATGCTAGGACAGCATCCCACAGCTCTGCGATAGGGAAAGGGCTCCACCACAGAAGGCTCAATATGAACTGTGTGCTCTATTACAGGGATACAGTTATGAGCACATCATCCCTCACCGTCCATGAATATAGCTGAAATTCTTATCTTTATAGACTAAGGAGGTCAACATTTACTAGTGCACGCACAGGTGGCACACAGTTCTACAGGCGTAGTTCACCTGTTCATAATTTTTATAGCCTGCAATACATTTCAGATTGAAACATTGCCATCTTTACAGGGGTCATGTGGACAATGTCTCTTATGCTGTTCCAAATAGATTTTTGTTGTATTTTCTTTCCTCATTTTACAAGGAACAAAGATCCAGAACACCCCGAGGAAACATGAAACTGGAGGCAATCACTTCTCAGATTCAAAGGGAAACAACTCTTGTGTTCTCCCCGCCCCCACAAAAAAATAGTATTAATATTAGAGGTTCTAAATCAAGAACGAAGCCAGGAATTAGAAAAGGCCACAACAGCTGGAAAAAGGGATCCTATAAGCGGCGTAGGAGCGGTTACCAAGGTAAAGCAGTTGTAGATGATAATGTCACATCCATCTTCATTTATCACTGTACAGAGATATTCCAGCATAGAAAGAACCTGTGCCCAAGCTACAGCATTCACAATAATATGTGACACGTCCCCATAATGGACCGTATGGGAATAGGGGCCGAAATCCCATTTCCTGGCTGGGGCCAGGCTGTTGGTCCTGATGTCTCTTTCCTCCATCCTGCCGATCGCTGATAAGCATTTGCTTATTACAACTATCTTGTCACTCACAAAGGCCATCACTGCGAGTTAATAATGTACCATCCTGCCGGATCGATATCTTTACAGATTCTCCTGTCCCTGATACAGAAAAGTTATTAGAAAGATTAGACTGCTTGAGCTCCATTCACTCATTTTGTAATGCAGGTGCCTTCTGGTGCCTCACTCCAGGGACAATCCCGTCTGGCGTGAACAGACACAATGAGAAACAGCTGGAGAATATGGCCATGGCAGTGGCTTTTTTTTATCTTTTTTTTTTCTGTGGGTATAAGATTAACAATTAAATCAAAGCGATGACTACAAAGGTAATTTAAACCTCCAGCACGCTTTATGCATAAAATGAAATTTCATTACGAAGTATTTTTTATATGTGGGAGTCATGGTTACGATCTGGCTTTAGTCCACCCATGAACTAGCAGTTGTGACCATCTAAGATGCTTCAGTTAAAGCACCTGATTTACTGGGAAACAGTAAAGTGTTCTTTGCAGAAAGTCTTGAGTTTGGCATCAAGTCAAAATGAGGACATGCTAATTATTATTCCTAGATATTAATAATGTATTTATTTCTCCTGATATGTCTTGGTTGGTACTGGTGGATGGATGAAACTCCTGCTAGCAACCTTCCTCTAGCTGAACAGCCAGCTATCTTCTCTTAGATTGCATGATGCTATGGGGATCAGAAACACTAACTTCGCTTTTCTTAGACGTATTATATAAGAAAAGTGAAATAACATTAACATACATTATACACTTCCTTAAATATTTACCAATAATATCACAAATGCCCAGTAGCTGTCTCCAGCGTCGTGCTGGGTTTAAAGACCCATCTCCTCAGCATTATCCCCTGCTCCGTGTGGAGCATTTATCTGCTATTGACATGACTGGATCTCATTAAAGAAGGCCAAGAGGTATTAAAGATCTCCAGAGGGTTTGCTGCTTCCTGCCTAGGACTGCTGAGCTTTTTTTCTTCTGTGAAGTCATTATTGCATATCATTTCCTCCTCCATAATCATTTTCCAGCAACCACAACACACTGTTGTATTGGGTTGATACACGGCCCTCTGAAATTTCAGAACATTGCTGGGGTTTTGAAATTAAGAGCAATTCCCCTGAAATACAGGAAATGTTGTTGGCAAGTGAAAAGGTTGAAGAGTCACCATGATACAGGATTTAGCCAGGACACCTCAAAGATTATTGAATCCATCTCCGGTTAAATTCCTCACTTGATTCCTGTATTAAATTTTGCATAACTAAAAAACTTGTCTTAACAACTGAAAAAACCCTAATTAGATGTTCCAGGTAAGATCAGGAATAAAAGGTCACTGAGAAACTAAAAATGAAGCTTACTTCTTTGCTTCTCTGTAATGTTATTAAAATATCATTAAAGAATGCATTTATAATTTGATGGGTTTAATCTTAGAACAGCGTTAAGACCTCCAAACTGCATTTTTGCTGCTGTTCCTAAAGGACTTGTTGGAAGACTAGACATCTTTTTACATGTGATTTTTTTCATCCTTTTAATAAATAGAAAATTAATTGCTGAATCTTTCAGTGAGAACAAATGCTTATTTATCCAAATCAGCTATTTAGAAAAGCATGAAATATCTTTTCCTCTCTCATCGATTTAGGATTAAGATCCATTTGTGATCACAATACTATAACATCTGTCATCTAGGGAAAGAAAAGACATGATTTCTCTGGACAAAATGGTAATACTTTTTAAAAATCAAGTTATTTTATGTATCAAGAAGAAAAACAGGCATAAATTCTCCCATAATCTCAGCACACTGAGTTTAGAAAGCTGTTACCTTCTGTTTTACATACTAATAGTGAAAATATTCCTTAATTTCTTGATAGTTTTAACTATTGAAATCGTACTCTGATGATAAAAATAGAAATCGGACTTCTGTGGGTGGGGAGGAGGAATTGGGAACATGTTGTAATGTTTTAAATCAAACTTAAATTAAACCCTGGAAGATAAAAAGCATCCACATTTCAGAAATCTGCAGCAGTGTCGATAGATTATCTCTTATTCTACAAAATCGCATTACATTAAAAAGCAAGACTAATAAAATGAAGTCTTTAAAATTTCATTTTAAATAAATTAACTATGCAGTGTTTTCACTGCACAGTTATCAACAGTGGCCCAGCATTCACGACACCGCAGGAAAGATGCTTCTGAAGGAAAGGGTTTGAAACATCCTCACATTTAAATATCAGAAGACCTTGGCAATAAAGGAGAAAGCTGCAACAGCTGCTGTAAAGTTGAAAATATTAGAAGTTTTATGTTTAGTCATCTCTACATTGAAAATAAAACCAGGCCTGATGACTTATGAGCCATCAGTCTACATAATCCAAGTTAGAAATATTTCTATTGAGCTCATTTTGTCAGCAAGACCAGAAAAGAAACGATAGTCTGTTTGAAGAATTCTCCAACTAAATTACAGCCTCCCGGTGCTTCATATTCAATAGGCCAAAATAAGTTAACAATGTGGGGATCAATATTCTGTTAAATTCTCTCATTTAAGAGATTATAATGCAAGATCCACTCTAAGTGGTCTGTTACCTTCTCCTGCTTCTGGAAACTAGTCTCTACTAGATAGGCGCCAAACCAAGATAAAACAGACTGCCTGCAGAGAGAGACTTTAATAACTAATGCAAAGGACCGTGGAAAAATAATCTATAACAAACACAGACCAATGCAATGCTCATTAAGTTAATAGAAATCTCAGTCCCTGCAACTGCACTGATCTATATGGCAGGTCTATGTCATATGGTTTAGCTTTTCTCCTGCTGTCTCCTCTTGTTGCATCTCTTTGATAATGCATCAGCCCTCTTCAATTCTCAACCCTTTCCAGTTATGCTGAAGTTTTGTTTAGCAGGAACATCAAAACTGTTTTAAATAATGTGAAATGTATATTAAAACAAGAAACAACACTAAAAACCACAGGTCCATCCCATGAGAAAGTTTTGTGGGAAATCTCATCATGAGCCATGTTTGGCAAACTGTTAATTTGACACGATCAACACCACACATTAACCATTCCTCCTAAGAAAACGATGGAGGAACTTCATTCATGCCAACAGGAGGGAACTCAAATCCAGAATTCATTGCTGATCTCTCCCAAACCTTGGTGAGAGCTGACATCAAGGTCCTTTCTGTATTTCTTGCCTTGAGCCCCTCCTGACATTACTCACTCCAATCTTCCTGAACGCCATCCCCCATTCTCTGCAGAACAACAGCGTAATAAAAATTCAATGTGAAAGGGTCTACGAAAGACCTCCCCTGGACAGACCACAACTTATTCTTCAATATTATCTGTATTACAGAGACTGTAACGTGCCACTGGGAGAAAGGTGATGCTTTTGCTCTGACCTTTGCGACAGCAGGGAACTGGGTAAGTGGAAAATTGGTAACACTTGGGGAATCTGCAGGAATATGCTTCTGGGTTTACAGCACAACAAAGAAAACACACTTTTCATATGGTGCAGGAGGCCAGGAAGTTTACAGAGGTCCTCACAGAGCTCCACTGCTCCCCCGTCCCTGCAACTTTGCCCGGGCTACAAAACCATCCTGAATTTCAGACATTGTCACTGAGGTCACTAGACAGCAGGTAGCACACAGGATCTTCTACCCACACACATCCACAGACCAGTATTTAACCAGGACAGTTTTTCTCTTTTTGGGTATATGCTCATTGTTTTAAAGACTGTAAATAACCTCACAGTTAATTCAGTAATTGCTGAATAGGAAAGTCTCTGCTTAGCCATGAAAAATGGGAGTAATCTGCCAGCACCATCATTCATTCCCATGGTGGAAAGAGCATATTCCTTGGGAGGCAGTAAAAATCCCACCAAAAACACTACCTCAGCATCTTTGCTCTGAGATTGTCAATTTATGAGCAATAAAGTGTCATCCATACTTTAGTAAGTGGTTTTAGGTCCACTCACACTGGACTGCAAGTATTTGGCGCCAGGGGTGATCATTCTGCTGTCTGTACAACGTCGAGAACAGAGAAACTCCACCTGTGTCAGCCTCTTGGTCAATCAGATTGATGACACAAAAGGAAAGAGAAGCAAATAACGGCTGCCAGATGTTAAACCCCATTCCATAATTTGCTTGTTTTCATAAAATGCTTTTATTCACTTTCAAGGATGTTCACGTGAGCATGAAGAAATGTGGAGATGGAAGCTCACTGCATGTAAAGTCTTTCCACTCTAACAGGTGGGTCCACACAGAGGAGGTGACTCGCACAGCAGACAGCGGTGCTGCATCCCAGCCAGGCATGGGGCTTATTAATCAAGTGAGACTTCTAAAAGAGAATATCTTCTGTATAAATCAAGCTCATGTTCATGCAAAAATATCAATACGTTAAGGGAAAAGAAAAAGGAAAAAGAGGAAGAAGCTTCCCCCTCTGTGCATGAAGTTTGAAATCAAAATTCAGCAAGTCTAACTTTCCCTGGTTTATGAGTCTCAGCTTTCCTCCGTGTTTGGAATGGAAGCTGTACCATGAGACTTGTGATCTGTGAACGTGAGTTAACACAATGCTCCAGCTGGGGAGGGGAAACAAATCAGTTTAGCATTTTTATATTTTTAAATCTCTTGCCTGCTGCTGTTCTCTTCCCTCTCTGCTCATTTCATATTAAAGCTTTATTGTTGCTCAGCTCCTGCTTTTATTTGTTAATATTACAGTAATCCGATTACAAAACAGGAAAAAATAGCATGCAATTTAGGTGGCTAATCACACAGCCTGAATGTCAACTTCTAATACTGGAATACCTGTAAAAAGGCCATTTGTGGCTGATGCAGAGACAGCTGACGTTAGTGGAAAGAGCACCAGTTCAGGCCATGCCCATGGTGAGCAACCAGAATCCTTAAAACTTAATATTTATCACGTGAATGTGATAAATTAAAACAAAAATTAAACATTTTAATGGGCTACTCTAGTTGCCCAGCAACAAAGAGTTAAGTTCAGCTAAAAAATTCTTTACTTTGTGTAACTTTTCTTGATCTTCTCCCCTTGCCTAAACTATCAAGTCACGCTACGATTGGCCAAGGAGCCGATTTCTTTGCTGGTGGAAATGCATGGCCCTCTAACAATTTTCAAAGCAGTAGTTCAATTTACACCAGCAGGGAGTTAGTGTTTTGTCTCAGTCTTAAGTAGGTCAGGCTGATGCTTCCCGATGGCTGATCAGAACCGAGCATCTGCTGTTTATGCATGAGACACAAAGACACTGCCTCAAACAGCCAGGACATCCACCGTGGAAGAGCCACCACAGCATGAAGCCCACTGGCTGCATGAACTGCTTTGTCTTGCACAAGATTTAGTAGGTAAACATTTTTGGGCATGATATCCTACAAATGTTAACGTTTAGATTCTTTTATTTCTGTTTCCTGTGATCTTGTTTGGGCAGCAAACGTTTCAGGAATCCCATACAAATAGAAAACTGTACCCAAGAAACCATCTGCTCTCGGACAGGGATAAGGAGGACATTCTTGAGATTGAGACATGAGGTCAAAACTTTTACCTGGGTTTGACACCATCCCCCCCAGCACAGGTTTTAATGCATTCTTGTACTTGTAATGCATTCGAGACAATAAAGGCAAATCATTGAAGGCAGAGTTACACTGGTTTGTATAGTCCTGAGTTCACTCTACAAGTGCCAAGCCCAGACCTAGAAGACTGGAAAGGAGCATCATAGCTGGGAAAGCTTCAAGCTGTTTGAAGGAACTGAGTTTCTTTGCCCAGGTCCACACATGGGGCTGAAGGGCGGACCTAAATTGGCACTTGTTTGGACTACAATATTGCAAAATTAGCTGAGAAACCTGCACAGTGCCCCACTATTTGGCTTAAGAACATCCTTATTCTCCTTATGCATCAGCTCTCCTACCTCTGAGATGGGGACAATCGTGTCCTCGCTTTTCATCCGTTGTCCCTTTTGTCTATTTAGATGGCATTTCCTTTGGGAAAGAACAATAACTTGGGTTTGTGGAGCACCCAGTGCAGTGACATGGCTGCTGTGGTAACACAATTCTACGCAGCTAAACAGAAAACAAAATGTGCTGGGAAGTCCCATAGGCTGGTCCTGTCTTTTTCACAAGCCTTCATTTGTCCTGTTTGTTAAAAAGGAATAGCCAGAGGATATTATTAAAACTGCAGAGAGAAAGTACAAGTATAGGTGAAAATCCAATAAATCTTCTAATTGCCCTTCTAATTAGTTTTTAGTAAATAGATGCAATGATCCTTTTTTCTTCACCTGTTGATTGATAGTAGCCAAAGCAGATGTGATTTGGTTTGTAAATACTCCTGGCAGAACTGACAGAGCTCCAAGAGAACAAGCGTTGCAGTGAAGCAGAGCAGGTCGTTCTTTCCTTTAAGAACGAACAAGAATTTTGAGCCATTTAAATGCTGACACATGAAAAGCTGACGCGCTGAAGACCTGCACAGAAGCAAACTGCTTCAGAGATTTTCTGTAGAAGTTTTCTATTACTGGAGCTAATCACCAAAGAATCAAAAGAGCTGTGGAAGCTACTGGATTTAGAAACATCTCTGAGCGAAATTGGCAGGGTATCCGGCGAGACGCTCTTCAAGCTTTGAAGTGGTTCAGTCCATTTGAAATTTCATTACCAGGTGTAGAAACATTAAAGATACCATTTTAAAAGCTGTTTTAAAAGATGTGTGCTTGTGGATACTCCCAAATAATGTTTCTATTAATAAAAGCTTCTGATATTGTATGCTCAAGAAAACTGTAGAAGTCTTTTAAAACCTGCAGACGGAAGTAGCATAGACCTGAAGCAAAGAGTCACTTTTTAGCCCAAAGACATTCTCCAGAAAAAAAAACACAAAAATCACAGTAAGGAAGAGTATAAAAAGAAGAACCTACATTTGGAGAATGAGTATGCAGCTCCCCTCCTTCTTTAAAGGAAAAAAGTTATTCTCACTTTTTCTCCCTTAGGACTTTTTTTTTCTCTAATTATTTTTATAATTTACCTACTTGCACATCAGTCTCCAACCTCCCCCGATTCCCAGACAGTAACAGGGAAGAGTAACGTGGTGCAGGTAACACCATACTTTTTCCTAACATTTGTCTCAGATTTACCTCATTTCATACTTCTTACAGCTTCGGGCATCTTTGGAAGATCTCACAGGCAAGAACCTGCCTATAGACAAGGAGAGGTTGAGTAGTGCCAAGCCAGAGACTCTACCTTCTCCAAAAAAAGAAGAGGCAAACACAACTCCAAGCCATTGATGAAAGATACTAATTACTCACTCTGGAGTCTTCTCATTAGGTGCAAACTGCAACACACTTGTCAAATGCAAGGTTCTCTGTCCCCTGGTATCCACTTCCACACACATGCTAATGAACACCAGGTTGCTGAACTGTGAACTTTTTAAGGAGTTAGTTGGAAGAGGCAAGAAATTAATCTCAGTTCTAAATTTCAGTAGCAGCTATAGCTCATCCAGGATAGCAACTCACCATCCCATTTTCAGGCTAAGGACCTCCACGTACACATTAGGAATGGGTTTGAATTTCCATTGGTTTCAGGGGAGTATTGCGATACGTGGAGCTGAACAGGTGGGTGCCTGAACTTCACCTGGATTCTGTATTTACATGATCCCTGTGCAAAGTCAGCCCCTTTTTTCACAACCCAAAGCACACAGCACACTGCTATAGAAAAACAGATCACCTCTCGGTTGCCAAAGACGCATCTTGCAGGGAGAAGAATTTCTACCAGCTCTACAGTCCAGTAACAACATAAATAATTTCCTATATCTGCTCAATCTAACAGGAGGATTGTTTCACACCACTGCTCAAACCACCCACGCAACCAACTTTACAACTTCCCCTCTCATTGATGCAAAAAGAAGCCCTTTCACAGCCTTTCACTGAATCAGGGGTCTCTGCTCTTCGCTGTGTTTTCCTCCTTTGTGTTTCTAAGCAATTCCTTATTGTCAATGGGTATGTTTGTTCTTCAGCTAAACTTTACTTTCTCACGCCTGGTTCAGTCTCTTTCTGATCTGTCAGTGGGATCCCCGTAGTCCATCAAGGCATCTCCCTCCCACTGCTTTCCACTCATCTGCATTTTAGCTGCCTTCACTGTTTGTAACTCCCCGGTGCTTCTATCTATTGTACACAATTTCTACAGAGAACATAACACGGGGCCAGTATTTGTGTTAGCCTAAAAAGCAATTTCTTCTGTACCTGTAGCCTTCACATCCTGACAGCAAGTAATCTACAGCTTTCTAAAGCCCCAAGACAGATATCAAAATCTTAGTTTAAAAAAAACCCCTTCCAGCGGCAATGGGAAGGGAAGAACAAGAGGTATGTCTTAAAAAAATGCCCAAAATGCTGCAGTAATCTTAATGGTCACACAGGGATGATTTAACTTCAATTTTCTAACCCATCCCAGTGAATGTATTTTGAATATAGGACAGATGTACAAAAGGCAGCTCCGCCGTGGACTTATTAATCTATTTTGTAAAGAAAAAGCATCTAGAAAATAGTCCTGCAGGAAGAGATTAGAGAGCAAATCCCAGCCTCTTTGGGGAAGCCCGGCAGCCTGTCTGGTGATACATTGTCTGCTGCAGCTTTATCTGGAGAACAATCTTGCAGAAAATGCTGCACTCTGCATTGCTCACCACTATACATCCTGGTAATTTAAGACACGTTTCCAAGTAGGGGCCATCATTTTTGTCCTAGAGAACTATTTATAAATAAAGCTGATGTTTGTCAAACCTCTGGCTCCTGTTACAAACCTCGCAACTATGGTTTTCTTCCATTAAACATCCAGAGACTTACTGCTGAATAAAACTTCACCATATATTTGAAATGCAGTTGTAGAAACGTCAACATAATGGAATACAGGAGAGGAGTCGATTCCCTGTGAGATACCCAGGTCCAGGTGGGTTTCTGGCCCTGCAATCTCCCTTCCCTCCTGCCCAGCACAATGTCAGGGAATGTACTCTGTATGAGAAATAGCCTATATACTTATTTATACTGTTATTTATTATTAAATATCTCTGAAGCGTGTTTTTTCAAAAAGGTCCTAAATTGTTACCCATGACTTCATTTTCTTTTCTCCATTAAAATTTAATCCTATGATCAGAAAATGACTTTTCTTTTCCTTTAATAACTCTTGCATGACAGACAGCCAATCTTAATCATACCAGATCCCTGCAGTACATACTGGGCACCAGAAGGGAAAAAAATGATTAGGAGACAAATCATGCATTATGGAATCAATATGACATGCTGTATCCAACCAATTTTTTTCCTGAAGACAAGAAAGCCCTCCATCAATTTTATTCTGCAAAAGAAGAAATCTGCAGTGGAACGGTCTGAATAATCACAACCTTAATTAAATTGAGCAAATATAATGAGGGTAACCATGATACATTAAGAAAAATCCTCTAAAATGCTAATGCATCTTCAGGTTTTAATTTTAGCAAGTCATTTATGGGAAAAGTCATGAGAACTTAGGTGTACTGCAACGCCAGGTCGGGTTCTGCGAGCGCTTTCATGAGATTTCCAATGTTTTGTCAAAATGACACAGTGACAAATGAAGGTATTTGCTCATCAGCTAGAGTATGACAAGATGCTACTTCTTTGCTTTACAAGAGTTCACACAAACACACCACACAACATACACAGAGATGGGCAAGAAGACAGTGAAGGGCCCAGAGATGACACATACAACCAACGGAAGACAATTCAGAGTCAAAGCAACCCCGCAGAGTGGTGATCTGCCTTTCCCTCCCTCAGGATCACGTGTTGAGACTCAAACATGTCAATTGAGCAAAAGGGTCATCCCTTTCGGGGATGAGCTAAGAGAGAGCAGCGTGGGGGGCTCCGTTGGTCTGCGTTTGGTACAGACAGACTCAAACCCTCCCCTGATCTCATTCAGATGATCACCAGCCTGTCTCCTACTCTGAGTGAAACAAGGTAAAGCCAGATGTTTCCTCCTTTAGAGGAAGGTAATCACTGCTTTAGCTTCCCTTCTACTTCATTTTGAACGAGGATGAAGATATGATTGGCATCTGTCAGATAACAGGACAAGATGATTCATACAGAACGTTATATTCATTTTCCAATAACGAGAAGTATCCAGATTCATTTTGTGTGAAAAAACTCATCTTGCTAGAAGAAAAACGATCCCTTAAGAATATGCACCATGATCCTTCCATATTGCTTCGACTCGGTGAAGAGCCACAGAGTGATGTATACTTTATATACTCCCCACCAAACTAAGGATTTGCATCCACTTTGCAGACATCATCTAAATGGGGTCTCTACTCTGCTCCTGTGACACTCTCCCCCAGTGGTGCCTCCAGCTCTGGAATCCCCAACATCAGAAGGACATGGACCTGTTAGAGCGGTTCCAGAGGAGGCCACAAAGATACTGGGAGGGCTGAAGCCCCTCTGCTGTGAGGACAGGCTGAGAGAGTTGGGGGGGTTCAGCCTGGAGAAGAGAAGGCTCCAGGGAGACCTTAGAGCCTTTTCTAGTACCTAAAGGACGTCTACAAGAAAGCTGGAGAGGGACCCTTTATCAGGGAGCGGAGCGATAGGATGAGGAGCAACAGCTTTAAACTAAAGAGGGCAGATTTAGATCAGATCAGTGGATGATTCCCAGCGTTGAGGAGTTACACAGCCGGGCTCCTCACTCACTGCAAAGGTTTGAATTAGGAGCTGCAGAATAAAACCCAGTAAATCAATACACAACCACTGAGAGGGAGCAGAGCGCAAAATCACAGCAATGCTAATTTAGGTCAAATTAGGAATATCACAGAGCTGGCTCCTCAACACTGACCTGTTCAGCCCTGTCTAGCAGGGCGAACTTTAAACACAAGCAAAGAAGCTGATGCTCGAGAAGAAACGGGGGAAGTTTAAAGATCAAAATCATGGTACCTGTGAAATTTGGCAGCTCGTATGCAGAGATGGCTGGTACCAAACCTACCGGAGAAATCACCGGGTAAATCCCCCTGCTGATACAGAAGTTTCTTGTCCACCCATCACTCCACACCTGGTCTCTGCTTTCCTCTGGGGGAAATCTACTGAGCTCAAACCCAGGCTGAGGATACTGCTCACTTCTCAGCAAAGCTAATTTGGGTTTTTAATGCACGTTATCATGAAGTAGCTTATGCACAGGGGTCCCCAAAGGGAAAAAGCAACCAACTCTACTCCTCCCTTGCCCTCCAGCTTTTTGGCTGTGAGTGCAACTGCCGTGTCTACTAATAACACATAGAGACAGTCCCAAGGGTGAAGCTACTTGAGAAGAAGAGAAGCTTTAGGCTCAGATGAATACCTTCACAGCTGCCTCAAACTCTGATAAAATAGATTGGACAAAATGTTCCTGCAATCCAGCCCTGTGCAAAGCACGGGACACAGCCTCACCTTCTGCTGAGGCTTCCATGGAGGATGAGGATGCACCTTCAGCAGCATCAGGGGAACAGGACGGGAGCGACACCGCTCAGAGAGGCTGAGCAGCCACAGCATCCCTGCTTTCCCCCATCTCCCTGAAGTTTCTGCTTGTTTTTTTTTAAGCTGGAGTGTATATTTTTATCCAGGTCTGAACAGACACAGACACAAAAAAAAAAAGCCCAACCTTTTTGAAACAACTTCTGAGCAATTGGATTTTAGTTCTTCCTAATCCGGAAGAAAATAATTGAATTCAAAGGATCTCTAATGGCCTGTGGAGGCTTGGCTGACAAAAAGTGCTGCCACTTCTTACTTTAAAAGAAATTCAGGTTTGTTAGTATGGTGAACACAATTAAAATGCACAGCAGTCCTTCTCTAATGGCGTGTAAGAGACTTCAGTAGGATTGTTTGACTCTGAACTCTGCATTTTCCCTAAAACTCTCTCTCTATTCACATCATTAAAATGTTTTGAGAAACCCTGAATAAATAACATAAAGGGCTTTTTTATTTTAAGTAAAATACAGGACAAAGAAAGGAAAATCTAAATTTCAACAGGTAAAGCATCTCCAGATTTCCATAACAGATGATACAGATAATAAAGGCATTCATAAGCCTTTTTTTCATCTAAGGCTGAAGGAAATGGTGGCAGCACCTTGTTTATGGGGTTGATGAATCAGATGGAGCACTTCCCCAGTTTTGTCTCTCTGTTAATTGCCCCTTAATGGAGACTACTTACTTTACTGGTGTAAAAAATGCCTTGAAGTATGTTTTCTAGGCAAAAAGCCCAGAGCTCTAATTAATACCTTGAAATGATCACTCATTAATTATATCAGTTTGGGGCTGCTTCACAAAGGCTTTTTGCTAGACTTTTCCCTAAAAAAAATCTTCCCTAAAGATTAATGATGTTATCATTGGTGAAGGAAGCTCCACCCCTGAAAACACTTTGTGATGGAGAACACACACACACTTAACAACCACTGGGGAGACTGTGGAGAAGGAGAGGGGACACCACACAGGGTGCTTTCAGGAGGAACAGCCTCATTATTAATGCTGTGAATCTTTCCCACAGATTTGAAGAAGATCACTTTTTTTCCATCTTCTACTAGCTGTATTTTGCAAGAAATTGTCTTTGTCCCCTCTGCCCCCAGCAGGGGAGGCTGGAGAACAGACACATTTGAAAAGTCTCAAAACCCTGATTTATGTCACTCCATACACTTGCTTCTCGAAGTGTGGAAGGAAGCTAATAAAACTAAAATCTACATTAAGCACCAGTTTGTTTCTATGGTTTAATGCCGCAGGAAATCACAAACTGTTAAACCCTTCAGGTACGTCAGAATCCCCTCCGCAGAGCACAATTCATTTTCTGGCTGCAAAAAATACGCAAAACCTGGAGTATAAGGGCTGTAAAGAATTTATGGGCGGATCAGCTGATAATTACTTGATGGCTGAGCTGCTCTAGGTGCTGTCATTGCACCTGTGTGCAACCTAAGAGGCTTTAGTCCCCTAATATCCACTAAAGACAGTATAAACCACTGATTGGCACCAGCAAGGTGGCTCTCACCATGCATGTGAGGTGAGGCATGGGCTGGTCTAGGTGAAATATTCCCTTTCTTGCCCTTCCTACAGCCATATCTGTGTCTCTGCTCCTGTATCCATCTGTTGGGCACACATCCATACCAAGAGCAGTGTATAATCACACCCACCATCTCCTCCTCTGCCAAAGCCACCAGGACCATGTGGGT